>NC_143522.1:47554456-47651956 GCF_031878675.1 Megascapheus bottae | reverse complement strand
TATACAACAAACAACTATACAAATTATGGCTTGGACTCCCATTGTAGTAAGTCTTTCTTTATATGTTGGTTTACATTTTACTTAATTTTTTTTTCTTTAGTTGTACACAAGTTTCATAGACTAATAATATTTTCCTTGGAATGGTATTTTTCAGAACTACCTATTTCCCTGCAAATAATATCATTTCATTCTTCCTGATGGCTGTATAAAATTCACACATGTAATATGTGATCCAATATTCACTGGAGGGCCTCTGGGCTGATTATATAACTTGGTTATCATGAACTGTGTTGCACAAGCATAGTTGAGCAGGTATCTTTGTTGTCTTCCTATCATGTGATCTTTCAGATAAATGCTCAAGATTGCTCTCACTGGACCATAGTGTAGCTCTACGTTTAGGTTTTTGGAGAATCTTCAAATTGCCTTTCGTGGTGGTTATACTCTATTATTGATGATAACCATTCTTACTGGAGTGAGATGGCATCTTAATATTGTTTTGATTTGTATATAGACCTCTTCTGAGAAGTTTCTGAGCTGGGCACTGGTGGCTCACGCCTGTCATCCTAGCTATGCAGGAGGCTGAGATCTGAGGATTACAGTTCAAAGCCGGCTTAGGCATGGAAATCTCTTATTTCCAATTAACCACCAGAAAACTGGAAGTAGCATTGTGGCTCAAAGTGGTACACTAGCCTTGTGCTGCTGAAGGGCTCAGGGACAGCTCCCAGGCCCAGAGTTCAAGCTCCATGACTGACCAAAAAGGAAAAAAAAAGAAATTTCTGTTTAGCTCCTTTACCCCTTTATTGAGTTATTGATTCTTTTTAGTTTTATTTTATTGATCTCCTTGTATGTTGTGGTTATTAAATGCTTATCAGGCATATAGCGGGCAAAAATCTTCTCCTGTAGGTTTTCTTTTTAGCTCAGAAACTATACCCCTTGCAGTATAGAAGCTTGTAAGCTTGATACAATCCTAATTTGTCAATCTATGCAGAAACAATAACCATAATACAGTGTACAAACACAATCAAGAGCAAGAATCACATGATTGTCTCAATAGATTCAGAGAAAACCTTTGACAAACTCCAATATCTTTTTAGATTAAAGGCTGTGGAAAGCTAAGAGTAGATGAATCAGACCTCAACATAATAAAGGCTATGTATGACACCCATGGCCAATGCACTACTAAATAGTGAAAAATTGAAACCATTTCCTATAAAATCAGGAATAAGACAAGAGTTTCCTATTTCCTTATCCCTATTCAATACAGTATAGGAAAGCCTTACTGGAAAAATAAGAGAAAGCTATAAAAGGGACCTAAATAGGGAAGTAAAAAGTTAAATTATCCCTGTTTGCAGATGATATGATTCTATATCTACAGGACCCTAAAGACTCTATCCCCAAACTCTAATCCTTTGTTGAAAGCCCCATATCTCCATGTCATGATGATATTTGCATTTCAATATGAGTATTAGAAAAGCTGTTCCAATGATCCCCCCCCCTTGCAGGAGATGCAGGATATTTTTTTTCCTTTTCTTTTTTTTCATATGTTTTTATTGTAATTAATAGAAGGGTTACATTATATTCACCAGATAGAAGGTGCATTACTTCACAAACATTGATACCCTTTCTCATGTCTTGGTCCCCATTTCCCTCCCCCCACCCCTGCCCCTCATCTTGTTTTCCCCCTTCCCTATCCAATTTCAAATAACCAAATAAGCATATATACAATATATCAGATAACAAGTATGTAACAATATGAGGTAACCAATAGACAGCATCTATTCTAATTAGATTTCTTGATCATGGCCATTCTAACTGGAGTGAGGTAGAATCTTAGAGTTGTTTTGATTTGCATTTCTTTTAGATGCAGGATATATTTACAAAATACTTCATGTATAAAGATGATGCAAGGCATTAAAAATAACAATAAGGCTATAATAATGTATTAGGAATAAAGAAAGAAAATAGGGGGCAATATAGAAACCTCTCCCAAATCAATCTCCGTTTTTACTCTGTGACTTAGAAGAATCAAGAAACAAAGGAGAGACCATATTTGAAAGAAAGTGAGCATTATTTTTCATAAAAAAGTTACAAAGACAACTAAAATTCACAGAGAACAGAAAAGGAAACAAAGAAAGAAACAAAAGAAAAAAAATCACAACAATCCTAAGCCATCTCCCTGGCTTCCATGTGGGAGTGTGATTGTTAAGATACAATCAAAAGGTAGGCCTGGCAATTTTAACTGCAGGATAAAAATCTAACTTCCTTCAAGCCTTAAAGCCAGTGAGACGGTGACTGCTCTGCTATAAAAGGTTAGTGTTGGTGAAAAGAGGTCACTTCCCTTTTCTTAGAAAGCTGTATCAAGATACTAACCTGAAAAGGGTCTATTGATACTGAGGTATTTGGGGGGTTGGAAACAAGGAACAAGTAAGGTTAAAGGGTCTTAGGACAAACTACAAGGTTAGGGTAGAAGATGTCCACAGAGGTGGTTATATATAGAAAAAAAAGGTCTGATGTGTTTCTGAAAAGGTTAAGTCCTGGAAAAAGGTCTGATGTGTTTCTGAAAAGGCTAAGTCCCGAGCATTCGGATATTGAAGGGCATGATGTGTGTTGGCCCTTCATTCCTGGGAAAAGGGGAATCCCATTGTGTGAGAGTTATGCTCAAAACAAAGCACCAACCTATGGCAGAATACTACCGGGATCTGTCTCCTAGTTACATGCATTGCTTTCCAGGCATGTCTGAAAGCCCTGAACCTAAACCCCCAATCACGTGATTTCTGCAGCTTATTCACACTCCCCTATGGAATCTAACTATTGGGTAAAGATCTGAAGGCATGAAGTCTTGCCTCCAGGAACTTCATCTTGGAAAGGGTTTTCTGCCAGGCAGAAAGCTGAGTCTATCCTCTCCCAACTATGATTACCACAGGCTTTCCACATTATAAGAAAAACTGTGTGAAAGTACTTAGATCAGCCCAGAAGTGGAAAACCGACCCTTTACAAGAGACAAGTTTCCCTTGGTCTGAGTAGAAATAAATTCTGATGTCCTGAGTAAGTGTGAATCAGACCACTAGCCTAGCAGTAAGAAATAGCATTTGTCTTTCCACTTTACAGTCCTGCCTGAACTTCGTGGACAGGATACAGGTGATTAAAATGTCCAAACAGTGAATTGACTTCAGATACAAAACCCAAAGAAATATGAAAAAAAAACAAAGCAACACGACTCTGCGATTTCAACAACTCCACGGTTTATAACATAGTGGCAAAGTAGATGAAATATCCAAGAATTATTTTAAGAATGTTCAATAAAAATAAAGAAAATGTGAATAAACACCTAAATGAATTCCAAGAGAATTCACATGAAAAGCTAAATTAAATAGACATTGTAAAACATGAAAGTGGAATTCAATAAAGATACACAAATTCTGAAAAAAGTGAAATTCTAGAAATGAAAAGCTTAGTAAGTCAATAATTTTAAAAGATTTTCAGTTAAAGTCCTCTCCATTAGGCTGGATTAAATTGAGAATAGAATATTAGGAGTTGGTGGCAAGTTAGGTGTATTAGAACAGTAGTGTGAAGAGACACAAATTTTAAAGTAGAAATACAACATGCAAGATTTCTGGAATACTGTTAAAAGATCGAGCTAACAAATCATGGAACTTAGGGGAAAGAGAAGAAAAAGAAGAAGTACAAGTTAAATGAACAGAAGATATATTTAATAGAGTAATAACAGAAAATTCAAACTTGAGGAAAAAAATGGTCATTAGATTCAGGAGACTTTCAAGACTCCATATAGACAAGACTAGAAAAGAATCTCTCCAAATCATACAATAGTTAAAACACTAGGTATATGGAATAAGAAAATAATATTAAAACTCCAAGAAATAGCTAATCACATAAAAGGCAAAATCATCAGAATAACAGTAGCTTTTCCTCAACAGAAAGTTTAAAATAGAGGAGAGAATGGTGCATTTCAAGCCCCGACAGAAAATAAATACCAACCTATGTTAATGCATCCAGCAGAGATATCTCTATCAATTGAAGGAAAATTAAAGCCTCTCATTATAAACAAAAAATAAAGGAATTCATGACAAACATTATAGATGATATTTACAGGTCTTATACAAAAGAAAGGAAGATAAAGGTAACTATGAAAATATAGGAAGGAAGGAATAAATTTCACTAAATGAGTACATGAGAAAATGAGCTTAGCATCAAACACTAAAAAATAACTAAAGGACAAGAATTACTACATATATTCCAGTAATAACTTTGAATACTAATGATTTTGGTTCTATAGTCAAGAGACAGATTGGTGGTTTGGATTAAAAAGACAAGCTCAACTACTTGTCACCTGTAAGAAACACACTTAACTGGCAAAGACAAATCAGGCTTCAAGTGAAAAGGGTAGAATAAGATTTTCTAAGAAAAAGATTTTCTAAAATCGAGCGGGAGTTGCTGTATTTATCTGACAAAGTAGACTTCAAATTAGAATTAATCAGAGAAGACAAGGTTACTTCATATTGATAAATGGGACAATTTATCATAAGATAATAGTTAATATATATATACTGAATATTGGTACACCCAGTTTCATAAAACAAATATAATTGGACTAATAAGTACAGAGAGATATGAGCAGAATATTATAGGGTGACTTTAACACCCCTCTTTTCCAAACAGATTAATAATTTGGAAACTTCAGTATTAAATGACATTATAGACCAAATGAACTTACCAGACATCTATGGCATAATACCCAACAGCCATACTCATGTATTTTCTTAACAGTACAAAAACCTTCTCCAAAATATATCATATTTTAGGAAATAATTAAAACATAAGACAACATCTTGTATTTTATAAGATCACAACAAAATAAAACTAGAGGTATCACAATACCTGACTTCAAATTGCACTACAGAGCCATAATAACACAAACAACATGGTGGTAGCCAAAATACCACATGTATACTGATGGAAGAGACGAGCCAGAAATAAGCCCACATGGCTTACCATTGAATTATCGACAAAGGAGCCCAAAAGCTATGTTGGGGAAAAGATAGTCTCTTCAACAAATGGTGCTGAGAAAACAATGTCCCTATGTAGATAGCGGAAACTACATAATCTGTCACTCATTTGGTATAAAAATAAATGTAGACATGAAAAAGGGTATTAATGTTTGTGAAGTAATGTACCTTCTACCTGGTGAATATAATGTAACCCTTCTATTAATTACAATAAAAATATATGAAAAAGAGGGTGTGGGGGGGGAGGGAAACGGGTACCAAGACATGTGAAAGGGTATCAATGTATGTGAATTAATGCACCTTCTATCTGGCAAATATCATGTAACCCTTTTACTAATTACAATAAAAAAAATTTAAAAAAAAATAAAAAAATATATGAAAAAGAAAACATTTTAAAGTTGATGAGTCAATGATTTTAACTAAAAGAATAAATGTAAAATGGATCAAAGACTTTAATATAAAACCGTAAACTCTGACACTTCTAGCAGAAAACATAGGTAAATACCTAAAGATATAGTCACAGGCAACAACTTTCTGAATAGGACTCCAATTGCTCAAGAAAGAATAGCAAGAATTGACAAATGAAACTTTAATAATATATTGATTGTATCTTAATACTTTCATTAATATGAAACATTTTTGAAGATAATCTTGTGTTTCTTTTCCATTCTGTGAACATGTGACCGGTAGACAGTGGCTTTAGAGAGAAGATATGAAGATGCATAGAATAAAGTCACACCAGCAGAGATTGAAATGAGCTAGGGATGGAGAAAGAATATCCATCATATTAGGGGCAATTAGATTTGTCCAGGTGACAGTCTATGTAAGACTGAAGGGGATAGATAGAAGTGGGCTATAAAAGGAGAGAGAAGAGAGAGGGAAGGAGGGAGGAGGGAAGGCAAGAGAGAGAGAGAGAGAAAGAGACAGGGAGGAAGAGAGGAAGGGAGGGAGAGAATGGGAGGGAGGGAGGGAGAGAGAGAGGGGCAAAGGCAATGTAGCAAAAGAAAGTGGAGCTCCAGCAGCTTTTGACAGCAGAGGTAAGGAAAAAACTCCCCAAAGATGCCCACTATTTCTAACATAAGCAACTGGGAGAGGAATAGTACTAGTAAGAGAAATGCTGACTTCAGAAGGCAGAGAGCACATTTTCACTGTGTCCTTCTGGACTCTGTATACCAAGCACAGCAGTACGAATATTTAGCTGGCAATTGGGCATGTTGGCTCACGCCTGTAATCCTAGCTACTCAGGAGGCTGAGATCTGAGGATCAAGGTTCAGAGCCAGGGCACAAAAGGACCTGAGACTCTTATGGTCAATTAACCTCTGGAAAACAGGATGTGGGAATGGCTCAAGGGTAGAGTGGTAGCCTTGAGCTGAAGCGCTCAGGGACAGCACCCAGGCTCAGTTCAAGCCCCTATGACCTCCCCCACAAAAAGAATATTTAGCTGGCAGTGGAAATATTACGATTGGATCATATAAGAGAAATGGAGATTAAAGTATTATATTGATAGTTATTGATTAATTTTTTTCAGGTGTGTTAGAAGTATTTTGATAAACTCAGTCTCAGTTTCCTCAGGTTTGAAAATATGTTATTAAGCTTTAAAATTCAAACATTTATTTATTTATTGACACTGTTTCACTGTGTAGTCTTGGGTGGCCTTGAGCTCACAATCTTTCTGACTCAGTCTTCTAAGTGATGGGAAATAGTCATGTGATAGCACGCCCAGCAACTCCTGTATTTTTTTTTAAAGGTTGCTGTAAAGGGCATATACAGATGGTTTACAGTTATGTGAGGCAGATAATGAGTACAATTTGTCTTTGACAAGTCACCTCTTCTCTTGCTCTCTCCCAGTTTTTGCTTCCTGCCTCAACTCCTCTGTTTTTAATTTCCAAGTTGTATTTCTTATTTGGATTGTTTGTTGTGGTTGTTTCATGGACATTAACTCTGTGAGGTACCATCCATTTCTTCTGAGTTCTCTCTCTTTCATTTTGGTTTTATCTTTAAAGCCAAGTGTGTCTGTGTACAGCAGTGTGCATACATCGGTGTATGGTCGGTAATGAGGTTTACTGACTGGGTTTCTGTGATACTGTTTGTTGATTATTAAGTTTTCTGGTGATGTGAAGCTCTACATTGGGCTTTTGCAGGGAATGGTGCTCATGTTCTGCTTTGGGTGTGAGTTGGGATGGTAGATTTGGGGCCCGAGAGAGAGAAGTCCATCTCTTCTGTTCTGAAGTTCTATATGGGGAGAGGGTATTGGAAGAGATCAACCCTACTTTGTATGTAATCTTTAAAATGCTTTTACTTTTAAAAACTTTTTTTTTTTATCAGTATAGGAGTTTGAGCTCAGGGCCTCACCTTTGCAAGGCAGGCACTGTACCACTTGAACCATGACTCTAGCCCCTTTTTGCATGGGTCCTTTTCAAGGGATGGTCTTGCTTTTTGTGTGGATGGCCTTAGCTAAAATCCTCCTACTTGTGCTTTCTTGTGTCTCTGGGAATGAGAGATGTCCACTGCTGTTCCCAGCTATTGTGCTTCCCCTAGAGCTGAGATAACAGAAAGCATGCCACTGCATCCAGCTGCTGGTGGACATGCAGTCTCATAAAGTTTTATGCTCAAGTTGGCCTTGATCCTCTAATTTCTGCTTCTCAAGTAGTTAGGATTGCAGGCTTGATCTACCATACTTTGCTTGTACATAACCTCTCTTAATTCTCTTGATTTTAGTTCTGCCCCTGTGCCTGGGCCCCCTCTGGGTGAAAGACACATATGTTTCTGGTATGCTTCTAGTTGACTGTCCTGTATTGATAATTATGCATGGCCTATGATGATATTTAAATATCCAGATGGCCCTTGGCATATAAAATATTCCCCATCCCTGGAGCTTTGCAGATATGTTGTTTTCCTTATGCCTTTATTTTAATTTAATTAACTAAATAATTAATTGATTGATTTTGTCCTGGTTCTGGGGCTTGAACTCAGAGCTTGGGCACTACTGAGCACTAAGCTTCTTTTGCTTAAGGCTAGCATTTTACTACTTGAGCCACAGCTATATTTCTAGCTTCTTTGGTAGTTTAGTCTGTACTAAGTCTCACAGACTTTCCTGCCCAGGCTGGCAGCAGACAACACTTTTGCAATAACATTTTAAAAATAAAATAAAATTTCACCCATTGTATTTTTCATTTTTGAATTTCTATCTGGTTCTTTCTTATAATTTGAATCTCTCTGTTAATGTATTTTGCCTGTATTTCTTTCCTGATTTCACTGAGTTGTTGTTTTGTGATTTTTTTAATAGTTTACTTAGCTTCCTAGAAACAAATATTTTGAAATATTTCAATTATACCAGGCAATTTATAGATCTCTAATTCATTGGGGTTGGATACTAAGAATGATTGGGTTTTTTTTTGTGGCCTTCCTTCCTTCCTTCCTTCCTTCCTTCCTTCCTTCCTTCCTTCCTTCCTTCTTTCTTTCCTTCCTTTCCTTCCTTTCCTTCCTTTTCTCATCTTTCCTTCCATACCGAGGGCTGTACCTAAGGCCTCACATTTTCTGGGTAAGCATGAGCTATGGCTGGCTTTGAACTTGCAGTCCTCTTGCCCCTTTCCTCTGAGTGGCTGGGATTATAGATATATGCTACAATCACTGGGTTTGTTTGCAATTTTTGTCTCCTCTTTATTAGTATATGTTAATTGCACAAAAGGATTTTATTGTGATATTTTCATATTGGTTTCTATTCTTAATATTTAAAAATATTAAATTATTTCAATTTTTTCTATCCTTTACTGTCCTTTTGTTTTGTAAAATTGTTTACCATGTTGGTTTTTATTTTGTTATTCTTAACTTCAACCTTTGTAAATGTTCTCCTGTTGTTGGAACTTAAAAAAAATCATTCTAGGAATTGCATGAATAATTAAAAACAGAATTGTATGGATGATTTTCTACCTCCCTCTTGAGAGTCAAAGTTTTTCCTCTTTCCTCTCAGTACCACTTCCAGCACACTGTATTCCAGAATACTCTAGGAAACCCAGACCATCTTATTGTACTTTTAGCAAATTAGTTTGCTAAAAAATGGCTTTTTTATATTGCATGAAAAACAAAAAAGTACTCATTCTGTGAACTAGCAATTTCATTCCTAGAAATATATGCTCCATAAATATCTAAATATGTGTTTGAAGATAAATGGGCTAAGAGGTTCAATAATCTGAATGCTCATCCAAAGAAAATTATTATTAAAAACATATATGGATATGTGTGCCATTATGTATATAATTGTAGAAATATATGCACATACACATACACATCAGCATGTATGTGGAGCTATGATGTTTTAAGAGTGTTTTTTGCATACTAAATCCTTAGTGATGACTGCCTATGGGAGAGGAGTGGATTTTAGTTGATGAAAGATAAGATAAGCATTTATCATGTTTTTCATTTTAGTGTTGCTTGAAAAATTTCAAGGGTGTATGAAAAAACCTGAATGCTGTGTATGAGATTTCGTCTAGGTAGTATTTTATTTCTATTTCAGCTTTTCATGAATTTGAAATCTCTCTTTTCTCTCTTAGCCTGTTCTGATTATAGATGATTCTATCTTGTGATTTATCTGTCAGTTTTAAAATTAGTGAGAAAACAGCTTTATAAGTAAATGTTTGGATGACATTCCTCCTTTGATACAGAAATTTCTGAGAGTTTAAACCACTGAAAACATACTATGTGTTATTTGTTCTGTATTCTCTCGAGATACCATGATGAGTGTGGAGTTAGGTTTCAATTTTTAAATAACGCAGTTGTTGGTTTAACATTGAAGTGTCTGTGGTACATTGGATGTATTATTATATGTAGAATAGACATGTGGTGCATTCATTATTTCTACAGTACAAACTAGTAAAACCCCATGCAGAAGGAGGAACCAAAGAAGGACCAAGTGCATTTTATTTATTATGATAATCCTTCTCAAGTCCTCTCTTCCTGCTTTTGATCTGGGGGAAAGCAAGCTGGGAGCCTAATTAAACCAATGCTAGTGAGACCACTGATATGATGGACAAAAAAATCCGTTCTGACCAACCAGGTTTTGAAGTTGAAGTTAATTAAGAGCAATATACAAATAATCCCTGCAAATGGTGACATTTAAAAATGCATGTTGAATATTCTGCAGCAGTTATTTAAATGATCAAGAACAAGACTGTAGAGGAAATGTAAAACATGCAGGCTCACCTTTTAATACCTTAGGCAATATTTTCATTAGACTTAATGTTTCCTGGGGGACTGTGGATTTGGAGGTAATCTAATGACAGAACTATAGCCCCAAGAGATGGAAGCCATAGCAAAGGGACTGCTGACGGGGAGCGCTATAGGTAAGAGAACGATAACTAGAAAGAAGAAACCCACTGGCATTTTCTCTGGCTTTGTGGAGGTTTTGAGCATGCCTACAAAGTTAGAAAGCAGAACGAATCAACAAGCAGTAGTTTGGAAAAGTGGGGGGCTTCAGTGCTCCTTGGATGGGCTCTTAGAATAGGAATGACAAAAATTATTACCTTGAAACTACCATTTGGTTACTAATTTCACAGACTTCTATTTAATGGGTTTCAGTAGGACGACAAGGGTGCATGTGGTCATTGTTATTAGTATATAGCTGGGGAAGTAAGTGCAGAATGTGGAACAACATTTCTAAGACCAGTGGTGCCAGTGATGGCATAAGGAACCGGTTCTGGGCATTCTGGTTTTAACTTCTGTCAGAGATCTGCAAAGATGGGAATAAGTTGGGAATTGAACTGTGTGAGGAAACCCTTCCTTCCCACGCCCCGCCCCCCTCCCCACTGTCTTATACTGAGGCTTGAGCTCAGAGCCTCAAGCCTTAGCTTGGCTTTTTCTATTCAAGGCTTGCCCTCTACCACTTGAGCCATGCCTCTTCTTTTTCATTTTGCTGGTTAATTGGAGATGAGAGTCTGGGAGATTTTTTTCTGCTTCGGTTGACTTTGAATCTCAATCTTCAGATCTCAGACTTCTGAGTAGCTAGGATTACTCCTTTTATTGTATTTTAGTTTTTAGTGCATTTTTTCCTGTATTTTCACTAATATTCAAGGAACGTTTCCATTTTGGAGAATCTGATACAAAATTAAGATGCTTCAATACCATTCATGATCTGTCAAGACATTATCATGGGTTTGGTATGCAACATTGTACTGAGTTTCTGACAGTAATCTACTATACTAGGAATATATGCACACCTGTGTTACTCACAAGAAGACTCATTATCTTTAGATCAACAACATCAAGTTAATGGGACTGATTTATTATTTATATTTGTTTTACCTTTTCTTTTCTACAAAAGTCCATAGGCAATTGGTAGCAGAAATAGCGCAAACCAACTTTACCCTCTGAGCAAAACCACAGGCTATTTGATGAACAGTGGCAGAATCAGGTAATTTTATTTTATTTTGTTTGTACTTGAACTCAGGGCCCAGGTGCTTTCTTTCAGCTTATGCTCATGGATGATGCTCTACCACTTGAGCTATGGCTCCACTTCTGGCTTTTTGGTGGATAATTGGAGCTAAGAGTCTCACAGACTTTCCTGCTCAGGCTGGCTTTGGACTACGACCCTCAGATGTCGTAGGATGTAGCTAGGATTACAGGGGTGAGCCATTGTAAAATATTCTTGAGGCTGGGTGCCAGTGGCTCATGCCTGTAATCCTACCTACCTATACCTCACTTTACCTCACAGTAAAGTCTGTGAGACTCCACTTGATCACAGAAAAAGCCAGAAGTGGCTCAAGTGGTAAAGCGCTATCCTTGAGCAAAAGGATAGTGCCCCCAAATTCCAGCTCCAGGACTGGCAAAACAAAAACAAAAAAACCCCTCAGGGATGAAACTTGCTCATTTTAAGTAATTTAGATGTTTGAGAACTGACATTTGCAAATCTTCTTTGCTTGATCAATTTGTTGAAATCCTCTTTCTCACTGAAAACAAGGGGAAAAAATCAAGTGGAAGAGATGTTTAAATTCACAGAGCCAGAAAAAATAAAATAAATCTCAAATACTCACATTAAATTAACCCTGGATTTATCTTGCTAACCTAGCAAGTCATTATATACTTAACACAATTGAGTTACATGATTTGGATGAGCAGCAGACCATTTCTTGAAACAATATTTTCACAGTACATGAAATATAAGAGCTCAGGATAACACCAAATTAACCTGAGGGAGACAGCCATTGAAACGTTCATGATTTTATATGGGAAGCTGAGCAGAGGAAAGCCGAAGATTCTGATATACAGACAGACAAGCTCTCAAGCTGGAAACAGATGTGTACTCAAAGTCCATTTAAAATTGGTAGTTGCCAGGGTTTTTATTTTTTTTGTAGCATTCTCCTAAATGATAATAGTGAATTCTCAATAAAGATAGCTATGTGCTAGGCACTAAGTGCTTCTATGAATTGTCTCATTTAATTTTTTCAACAATCTTATGACTCATGTGAAAAATCAACCTAATTTTATATAAGAACTTGAGGCATAGAGAAGTTGAAGTATTTACACAGCTGGATCGCAGGCAGTCTGGCTGTAGAATCTATAATCTGGATGGTATTCATAATATATGGGCTCTGCTCTGGTGATTCGTTGCTGTGTAACCACCTACCCCTCCTTCTTAAGTGATCTTATTTTACTCACGGTTTTGTGGGTCATTAAGTCAGGAAGGGCTCATCTGGACAGATTATATTTCTTTCACTCTTTGGAGGTTGAGGATAGAGGTTCACTTCCTGAATGGCTGGAATGGCTTGTGATTTGGGATTAGATGTCAGCTGGGAGCTCCAAACAGGGGTAATTGGCCAGGATAGCAAGGACCTTTCTATGGCAGGAAGTCTCCTCCCAAGATGGGGCTGTATTTTAAGAGAGAATATTCCGAGAGATAGAGTGGAAGCTGCCAGTTTCTTAAATCTGAACTTGGGAAACTAAAAGAGCATTGTTTCTGCTATATTGCATTCACCAAAATAGCCTCATTTTAGGAGAGAGAATCTACATTTTAGTGGGAGACGGGGCAAAGAATTTGTAATCATTTTTAATTTACCAGAGATATTGGAGTAAATCATACAAGTTCATTTAACTTTTGGCTTAGGTTAATACTATTCAGACTTATCTTTAACCTCTCTTGATCATGCAAATTTAATTTAAATCTTACTTTAAAATATGTGTATTTAGCCAGTATAATGGGTCACATCTGTAATCCTAACCACTCAGGAGGCTGAGATCTGAGGATTACAGTTTGAAGCCAGCTAGGTAGGGCAGGAAAGCCTGTGAAACTTTTTTTTTTTTTTGCCAGTCCTGGGCTTGAGGGCCTGAGCACTGTCCTTCGACTTTCTCAAGGCTAGAGCTCTACCGCTTCAGCCTCAGCACCCTTTCTGGCTTTTTTTCTATGTATGTGGTACGGAGGAATTGAACCCGGGTCTTCGTGCATGCTAGGCAAGCACTTTAACCACTAGGCAAAACTCCCGGGCCTCCTGTGAAACTTTTTGTTCCAAGTTATCTACCAAAAAAAGCCAGAAGAGGAGCTGTGGCCCACATGGTAGAGTGCTGGCCTTGACCAGCCCAGGACTGAGACAGACACAGAAACAGACACATACAGACACACACACACACACACACACACACACACACACACACACACACACACACACATTTTTCCACTGTTAAGGTCTTTGATTCTTTCAGAGACAGATGGCCATATACTTTTTATTTTAATGTAAAGGGGGTTACAGTTATATTTGCCAGATAGAAGGTCCATTACTTCTCACACATTGATACCCCTTCTCATGTGTTTTCCCCATTTCCCTCCTCTCACCCCTCTCCTGATCTTCCCCCCCTTCCCTTTCCTATTTCAAAGAAATAAATGTATGTGCAATGTACCAGTTAACAAAGTCAGACACTGTAACAATATGAGATTAACCAAAGGGCAACAAAAGATAAGAGAAAAAACATAGTACATTAAGAACAACAATCAATCATAATTAAGTTCTTGTTTCCATGTCCTGGAGGTCCATTAATTTAGCTTTGCTCTACAGGGCTTTATGTATCAAGGGTTTAAGCTATTGTAATCTTCTGCTAGGAGAGTCCTAGTTGTGTAGTAATTATTACAAATGAGGGAAACCATTGAGTCTATGTTCCTTTGGGTCTGGCTTACTTTACTTAATATGATTTTTTCCAAGTCTTTCCATTTCCTCACAAATGGGGCAGCATAGAATTCCATTGTGTATAAATACCACATCTTGTTGATCCACTCATCAACTGAGGGGCATCTGGGTTGGTTCCATATCTTTGTTATGGTAAATAATGCTACAATGGACATAGTTGTGCTAGTATGTCCTTGTTTCTGAACGACTGGGAAAATGCCAAGGAGTGGTATTTCTGGGTCATAGGGGGAGCTTCTGTGTTTAGTCCTTTGAGGAACCTCCATACTGCTTTCCATAGTGGTTGAACGAGTTTGCACTCCCACCAACATTGTAGTAGTGATCCCTCCTGGCTGCATCCCCTCCAGCATCTGTTGTTATTGGATTTCTTGATCCTGGCCATTCTAACTGGAGTGAGGTGGAATCTCAGAGTTTTTTTGATTTGCATTTCTTTTATGGCCAGAGATGTGGAGAATTTCTTCATGTGTCTATAGGCCATTCTTATTTCTTCTTCCGAGAAGACTCTCTAAATCTTTGGCCCATCTTTTAATGGGATGGTTGTTTCTTTGAAGATTTGTTTTGGAGAGATTCAATATTTTTAGCTGTAGATATATTTTAGATATGAGAGATGGATATATATATATATATATATATATATATATATATATATATATATCCATCCTGGGCTTGAGCTCAGGGCCTGAGCACTGTCCTTGGATTTTCTCAAGGCCAGAGCTCTACCACTTGAGCCTCAGCACCACTTCCAGCTTTTTTCTATGTATGTGATACCGAGGAAGCAAACCTGGGTTTTCATGTATGCTAGGCAAGCACTCTACCACTAGGCCAAACTCCCGGCCCCCATATTTTTAACAATAAAATACGTAGAACAGAACTGGAAAATCTGTAAATGTTAGTCATCATTTTCTTTTTTATTCTAAGGTAAGGTAACTGTAAGAGTTAACAGAGAGTAAAGGATTAATTACAATCTGGAGGGACAAAACAGACTATTATTTGAAAGTGCAAATATTTTATGGTGCTTACAACCTAAACACTTCATTTCCCAAATTCAATAGCTATGTTTCATTTGTCATGAGACTCTATCAATTGGTTTTCTTACAGCAGAAGCTATAGCTAGATCTTTCTTTTTTTCATATATTTTTTATTGTATTTAATAAAAAGGTTACATTATATTCACCAGATAGAAGGTGCATTACTTCACATACATTGATACCCTTTCTCATGTCTTGGTCCCTATTTTCCTCCCTCCACCCCCATCCATCATGTTGTTTTCCTCTCTTCCCTATCCGATTTCAAATAACCAAATACACATATATACAATATATCAGCTAACAAGGTGAAATATTGTAACAATATGAGAGAGCCAAGGGACAGCAAAAGAGATGAAAGATAGCATAGTACATTAAGGACAACAATCACTCATTATATGGCTTTTGTTTCTATATCCTGGAGGTCCTTTCATTTTATTGCTAGCTCTTTCAATTGATTGGATCTCCAGAATAAAGAGAGCCCTGAGAAAGAGTAGGTATTCAGGAAATATTTGGGGAGTGAAAATAAGCAAGAAAAGAAAAGTACACAAGACAATATACTAGCAATCTAATTTCATGAGTTGGTGTCTGATGAAGTAGAAAGCCATCTGGTTGTGTGACAGTTGTGTGAACTATTTTAGTATGCTATTTTACATGTTTTAATACAAGTATAAAATTGGGAATACATGTTATCTACGATGATAAAAATTCTAGAATGTGTAAAGTTAATGCCCACTTGTGAGAATGTGTACCTACCAAGGCCTGTTATTTATCTCTATCTCAAAAAAATAAATCCTTTTGTCTTTTTAGTGAAAATGTATTTTACTTCAATTGCTGTTAGAGGTTTTCTATTTTGCCTAAAATAATGGTAATATTAAACACTTGGCCTGATGTACTGATTTCGTTTCTCTCTTCATTTCCTATTTTCCCCTTAGAAGTGATAAAGAAAAGAAATGAGGCTAAACATTAAGTGTTGTCCCGTGGCTTGGACCTTGGCTTCTAGGTAGCAGGCAGGCTTTGGGCCTTTTTCCTGTTCAGTTGTCCTGTGATCTGGTTTCTTCTAGGCTTCTGCTCTAGTTCTGAGGCTATGCAGTCTGGCTCTGTGTGGAAATGTGGCTTGTTCATGCATGGAAGAAAAGGGTTATAGAAACAGTCTTATCTAGAGGCTATTTGAAATATTTAATTAAAAAACCTAGCTCCAGGAAGTTAATCCAAGAAAAAGAGGGACTGACCACATAAATAAGGAAAAGATTTATTCATTGTGTGTAAATAAAACATTTTTAGTTGAAGAACTATCTTCAGGACAGTGGCTCTCATATTTCTTGATTGTAAACTATTCAAATGTATTGTTTCTTGTCCTATTAAAACATTTACTGTTTCTATATGTACTTCAATTCTCTGTCTTATTCCGGGTAAAGCAATGAGTAGAAAGGGAGTATGAATGGAAAAATAACAAATAAATCTACTGGGTTAGTTTGCATTTCACCATATTAGAGCTAGCATACTCATAAAAGAATTAGAATTGAGACGATAGTTTACGTCTTCTCTCCCTCTCCTCCCTCCCTTTCTCTTTTCCCTCCCTCCCTCCCTCCCTCCCTTCCTTCCTTCCTCCCTTCCTCTCTTCTCTGATATTGATATTGTGGCTTGTACTCAGGGCCTCACATTATTTTATCCTGCTTGCTCATAGCTGGTGCTCTACCACTTAAGCCACATCTCTAGCCTAGCCTTTTTCTGGTTATTTTGGAGCTAGAGTTTCTTGGACTTTTCTGTGCTGGTTGGCCCTGAACCATAACCTTCTAGGGCTCAGGCACACATCATAGCATAGATATTTCTTCCTTACAAAATTTACTTATATTTAAGGTATTTTTTCCAATGGTATCCATGGATAACAAATAATTAGCTGCTGATGAAAATGAAAACCACTCTGTAAGAAGCCCTAATGTGGGGCCAGGAGTTTGGCCTAGTGGTTAAAGTGCTTGCTTAGCATGCATGAAGACCCGGGTTCGATTCCTCAGTACCACATACATAGAAAAAAGCCAGAAGTGGTGCGGAGACTCAAGTGGTAGAGCTCTAGCTTTGAGAAAGTCCAAGGAAAGTGCTCAGGCCCTGAGCTCAAGCCCAGGACTGGCAAAAAAAAAAAAAAGGAAGCCCTAATGTTAAGAAGGCTGAGAAAGAAAATATTAAAAATGAAAAAAATTTAAATATTATAAAGATGTAGGGAAAGAAAATAACACATTAGTAAGAATCAAGTATTTAGGATGATGATATTTCATAAATGTAGTGACAAAAAGAAAGATCCATTCTCTGTCACACAGTGTTGTAAATAAGAATAAAGTAAAGGATGACTGGTCTGAGTTAGCTTTTTCTGCTTTTTCTTTTACACATTTGCCCAACCCCAATCAAAACAATCTCATTCTGAAAGCTGGCCACCAGTGATTCATACATGTCGTTATTCCGGAGACTAATATCTTGAGAACTGTAGTTCAAAGACAGTGTGAGCCGAAGGTTCTACAAGACTCCATCTCCAAAATAACCAACGAAGAGTCAGGGTGGAGGTATGATTCAAGTATTAAAGCACCAACTGAGGAAGCAAGCTGGACAAGGAAAATGGGCAAGTATGAGGCCCTGAGTTCAAACTTTAGTACTGAAAAAAATCAATCTCATATTTACATGGGAAAAATTTAATCAGGACATTAAAAAAAGACCATCAAAACTCCCAAACTCACATCCAACTTCATCAAAGCCAATCAGAAATGACTAGTCTCAGAAATGAAGAGTACCTTTCATCCCAGCCGCTTCAAAGGGGGCTGAATTTCACAAGGACACACACAAAATTATGAAAATGAGTATGTGTGGAGGTTTAATAGCTGATTTTCCAAGTTGATTATCTTGGCCAGTTCACGGGGATGCTCTTGCTTTGTGGCTAATTTAATTTGTCTCATCCTTTGTATTGTCTCCTTTAAATAGCAATTAGGGAAGATAGTACTCCATGTTGCCTCCTAATTGCCCTTTAGCTAAATCATGATTTCACCCTGTGCCAGATAGTTTTGGGTGTGTGAAGAGATGGCACTGGTGAAAGACAGAGTAGGTGAATAGACTTGACTTAAGCCTTGAGTAATCCAAGAGAAAGTTGCCAATGATGAAAGTGTGTGTGTGTGTGTGTGTGTGTGTGTGTGTGTGTGTGTGTGTAATACCTTAGAAAAACTCATTTATTCATGCATTCAGAAAGATGAAATGCCCATTTTGAATCCCAGGCTTACTTATATGATGCCAACTAGCATGTTGCAGCTATACAAAAGCTAGCTATCAACCCTGGAAAATATCAGAACCATTCTGCTTTCTGCTTCCTGTTTTTTCAGATTATATGTTTGCATGAGTGGCAAGCAGCTATTAAGTCCTATAATGATTTTTAGTATATTGTTACTGAAAGGCAGTTTTTCTAAGTGCTTATTTTTACATAGCCTCCTCTTACTTAGTTGAGTCCAAAGGGGGCCTTCTCTGATGCAACACTGTGTTTTCTGGTGACAACAGCATGAGGTTTCAATTAAGCACATACTGATTTTATAAACAAAAGAAAAGAGAAGAATTGTCTTTGTTCTTGGGCATCTTTAATATGTGATGAAAATGAAATATAAAATAGGATGCAATTAGCAGGCTGCATAGCTGGACTTTGAAGCACATGATGGCTTATAAAGTTAGGCTAGAAGACTCCCCTGGGATGGTGAATTCTTGCTTCTAGTGATTGATTTAGAAGTAGGCCTCCACCAGGGATGTGTTCTTGTTGTTTTGCAGAATCTACAAAAAAATCCAGCTTCAAAAATTGCCGGTGGCTCACGCCTGTAACCCTAGATACTCAGGAGGCTGGGATATGAGGATCAGGGTTCAAAGCCAGCCTTGGCTTGAAGAAGGTCTGTGAGACTCTTAACTCCCATTGACCACAAGAAAACCAGAAGTGACGCTGTAGTTCAAGTGGTAGAGCACTAGCCTTGAGCTGAAGAGCTTAGGGACAGTGACCAGGCCCTGAGTTCAAGTCCCACAACCACCAAAAAAGAAAAAAAAACTCCTTAATCCTCAGATTTATTTGGTCCAAAACAATGAAAGGAAACTATATAAGCATTAGATTCATTGGGATGTACATTATTAAAGAGAATGTAGAAATGTATCTATCTTTAAAATAGTCTTCATTTTATCTTTTAAAAATTTTATAAATCTTAAGAAAATATTTCAAAGAATCTATTTGAATCTATTACCCTTCCTTCTTTTGAATTTATAGTATGACGGAGAAATAGTAGGAAAGGTCTCACTCCCCTAAAAAGCCAAAGGAAATGCAGAAATGCAAGCCTGATAATCAACTCAGCAGTTCCTGCTTCAGTCAGTATTTTAGTTGTTCAGAAAGGACAATTTGTCGTTCCAGCTAGGAGAGACTCTCACGAGACCTGGTGATTCCTGTGAGTAGATGGCATGAGCCGTAAAAGAGATGCTTTTATACTCTATGGAGGGCCCTACTACATATGTGAAACACTCAATGTTTATTAAGTGAATTGAGAAATCTGGGAGGCCCAATGGGGCTGAGAGAACAGCAGTCCCTGGGAAAGTGAGCAGCCTTCAGCTTCGTAGGAAATGAAGCAGCATCCTTGGTGGAAACTCTAGCGTACAGATGGAGAGAATGTTCTGCAGGGGATTTTATTAGCCTTGGAGCTGGACTTCGGGTGAGGTGTGGAAGTAGCTCCGGGAGATGGGTTATGGAGTGATGATGGCTCAGGAAGAAGCATAAATTCGTAGTGGAATGAGAATATGGGAAAGGAGGGGAGCCTCAAAGTTCACGTTGTGGTAACTTCAGAAAGCTTGGATAAAATCATATTGGGCTAAAACAATCCCAAATTTCCACTGTGAAATTGCTTCCGTTCTTCAGTCAGAGACATGTGTGATCTTGTCACCTTACCTCTGACTTACACTCTTCCAGAAAGATATGCCTGCCATAGAGCCTAGCACATAGGGGTTGTTCATCAGAATTTTATTGTGTGTGTGAATTAAGAGGTGCTGGTTGGTGTCAATGATTCATTCCTATAATCCCAGCTACTTGAGACTGAGATGCTCAGGTCAAGATGTGAAGTCCAATTAGCCAGTTTAAAAAAAATCCAGAAGTGGGGCCAGGAGTTTGTCCTAGTGCTTGCTTAGCATGCATGAAGACCTGGGTTCAATTCCTTGGTACCATATATGTAGAAAAAAGAGCTGGAAGTAGTGCTGAGGCTCAAGTGGTAGAGTGCTAGCTTTGAGGAAAGCCCAAGGACAGTGCTGAGGCCCTGAGTTCAAGCCCCAGGACTGGCAAAAAAATCACAAAGTGGAGGTTTGTCACAATTAGTAGAGCCCCAACCTTGAGTGAAAAAGCTGAGAGAGCCCCAGTACAGCCACCTTCTCCCCACAAAGGGGAAGGGGCTCAGGAACACAGAAGACAGGGGTAATTCTTCATCTTCTAACTTCTAGGCCTGTCCTGTGCTGCCCAAGTCCTTCTGTCAAATCCTTCTACTGCTTTCCTGTAAATGATAGAGTCACCTACAATAAATATTTTATTATTCCAATGATGGAATCATTTGTCAATACATTTAGGACATCTTAGAAAACACATCAGGTTGTTTTCAGTGATTTAGAAGCTCCTGGACAATATGTGGTAGTCAATCTGATTTGAGAAAGGAGAGATGGAAGAGAGCTGGAGTCATTAGAACAAGGCAGCATGAAGTGGCTGCTTCTTTTTAAGGACCTCAGGAACCAGCATGAGGAGGCAAGAGGGCAGTCTCTCCAGGGAGGGCTGCTGCTGGAGTATCAGCCCCAGGAGGCTTCTGTGAGTCTGCCTGGCCTGGGGGCTATCAGGAGGAGGCAGAGTGATTGGTTCACTCAGGCTCTCTGTGTGTGCTTTGCACAGAGCTGATGGGAACAATCAGTGGTCATTTGAGGGAATGACACACACTTAAGTCCCTCTTGTCTGAAATCCTACAGTGTCCTGAGTTCCGTTGGTCTGCAA
This sequence comes from Megascapheus bottae, assembly GCF_031878675.1. NCBI lineage: Eukaryota > Metazoa > Chordata > Mammalia > Rodentia > Geomyidae > Megascapheus > Megascapheus bottae. The sequence continues at coordinate 47,630,724 of NC_143522.1, read as the reverse complement.
GCTAAGAGACCTGGGAGTCCCAGCTGGTTCCCTAAATAGCTGTTTGGTCACGACACATCACTTAACCTCCCTGAGTCTCTTTCCGTCAATTATGAGCCAATGGAGTTGATTCAAACATGCCCCAAGTTCAGTGTGCAAATGGGATATTGTTGGAATGCAGCTCGGGTTTCCATGGTGGACTAGGGAAAGGCTGGAGACGTTGCCTTTGCTTAGCAAGTGCCTAGGTGATGCTGATGCAGCTAGGAAGACATTCTTTGAGTGGCATGAGTGCTATGCAAAGCAATGTCAGTTCTGTTCAGACACCTTGTCATCGACGTTCACAATCATATTCTCTCTATTTTGTAAGATTAAGAAGTGGTCAGCACTGAGCTTACTCTGTCCTAGTGGCATTTGTTTATCACTGTAAAGTTTCTCCTTGAGCACTGGGGTTAACTGTGAGCTGTAATCATTTTGAGTGTTCAGACGTACATTGCATGCAAACATGGGGTACGATCTCAGTAAATCTAGTCCAACTCAAAAGAAAAAATATCACAGCACTGTCCTATGTCTCTTCATTTTTTTTTCTGTAAACTTCTGTTTCTTTCAGTAAGAAAGGAAAGAATGAGCTGCTAGTCCTGATGATTGGGTTGCTTTAAGGAGGAAAAAAATTAGATTTCCTCTGCCATGTGCCGAGTCGATGGGCTTATTGCCTAACACTTATTCTGTGTCATTTTAAATTCTTGAACTCATGCCAAAGAGCCCCAGTTAATTTGCCGAAATTACCACTGGTAGTTTTTCCCTCTGCAGGTAACGAGCGGTATGGTAATCATTTATTTCAAGTTGAAAATGAGGTTGATTGCTAATTATTTATGCTACCAATTTGTTCTTTTATTTTTTTCTTTTGTGCCAGTATTGGGACTTAAATCCACAGTTTGGGCACTGCTGCTTAGATTTTCAGTCAAGGTTGGTATACTACCACTTAAGCCACAGCTCCACTTTGGGCTTTTTGGTGGTTAATCGAAGATAAGAGTTTCATGGACTTGCCTGCCTAGGCTAGCTTTGAATCACAATTCTCAGATCTCAGCCTCTTAACTAAGATTAAAGGTGTGAGCCACAGTGCTTCACAAACTGTTAGGAAGTAAAGTGGTCTCTATGCTAAAGAGCTGAGAAAGAAGAGAGTATAGGATTTCCACACTGAATAGGAAGGCATTAATATTGTAAAGAATATTTTTGAATTGACAGGAGTAACAGGTTTTGGGAAGGTTGTATCGATTAATTATACACATACTTTATCACTCAAGGATTTTACTATACTTAAGATAACTTTCAACAAAAGGTTTAGGAAAGTTTTCCCAGTTCTAAAACATTATCACCTATGAAGTCTGACCAAGAGAAATACACATACAGGACAATTTACACTGGAAAATTGAGGTTGGCCTGAGGTGTGCTATTTGCCATTTAACAAAAGGCAATTTCCTTTTGAAGAGGAAGAAGACAAGGAAATATCTGTCACGAAGGTCTTTGCAGCATGTTAATCTAATAGCCCAGCGATAATAATAAAATCTATCATACAAAATTTTTATGAAAGTCTGCTAATTAGAAAATCAATTTAATACAATGTCATTAGAATGGTGAGCTTGTTTTATAAGGAAATAGGCAGCCTGTAGCCAAGTTGTATTTAAAGATTATGTTGTAGTTTACTTGGGCTGGGAAAAAACTTATTAAACTTTAGATAAATCTTTCTCTCCATTAAGCAATTAATTAATTCATTTACTGTGCTATCACTGGAGCTTGAACTCAGGGGCTCAGGCTCTCATTTAGCAAGGCTGGTACTCTACCACTTGCCCCACACCTCCACTTCTGGCTTTTGAGGGTTCATTGGAGATAAGAGTCTCTCAGATTTATTAGGCCAGGTTGGCTTTGAACTCTGAAATTCAGATCTCAGCCTCCTGAATAGCAAACATTGTAGGCATTAGCCATTTTGGTGCCCACCTTTCGATAAGTATCTTAAACACATTTAGCCAGGCAAAAAGAGCAGTTAGTAAAGAGATCTTGGGTAGCCAACATTAATTAAAAGAAAAATAGGACAAACCTATCACCAGACAGGAAGGAAGAAGGTAGCAGGATCATGTAACTCCAGCCTGCCAGATCTTCATTCTCTCTTTTGGTTTTCTGGTACACGGACTCTTTTTCCCTACTGCAGGCCAGTCTTCTCCACTTGCTAACTCCTTTAGAGGGGTTTCCGTTCTACAACTCCTACCACCAGAGAGATAGTCTCCTCCAGGCCAGTTTCTAAACATAGCAGGGAAGTTTTCTGATTAGTTATTTCAGGTGGCTGCTTTCCTTGGAATCCAATAGACAGGCAAAAATCACAAAAGAAATATGCCAGCGCTCACTGTTATAACATGATTACAATTGGGAGCAAGGCAGTAAATTCCAGCATAAGGAAGGGATATGCCAGAAGCCAAAACAATACTCCCCACAGTTGGATCAATAATTCGGTTTAGAATAATGTCAGATCTTTAATATTCTTTGTGTCCCTCTCCTTACTGATTATAAACTCAAGGCAGAGAATTCAGTGTTAGGAGTTGTGTAGTCATACAATTTAAATCCAGGCCTTTGTATCTACCACATAGATACAGTGTTTCCCAGGCCCCACACTTGTCTAAGTGTTGGATCTGTTCTGTTTTCTTCATAAATTAGCCTGAATCACGGGAAGGCAGGAAAAGGACAGACTGACAGATAGTATTTGCAGTAGCGATACAAGAACTGTATAGGTTCCTTTCCTACTCTTTCCTCCCCTCTGTCTCCAACAGCTAAGAAGTATGTGTGCTCAGGCTGGAAATATGCCTTAATGGTAGAGGGCTTGCCTACCAAGCCCTGGCTTTGATTCTTCAGTACCACATAAACAGAAAACAACAGAAGTGGTGCTGTGGCTCGAGTGGTGGAGTACTAGCCTTGAGCAAAAGAAGCTCATGGATAGTGTCCAGGCCCTGAGTTCAAGTCCTAGGACTGGCAAAAACAAAATAAACAAACAAAAACAAAACCCAAAAAAGAAGTACGTGTGTTCCTCACAAGTAAACAGCAAGCCACCTAGAAAGCAACAATGATACATGTGTGTCCTTGAATCTCAGAACTCCTGAGGACTATTGTTAACACAGTATGAAAGTATAACACAGATATGTAGATTTTTATTTGGGTTTCAATCAAGCCTCACTGTTGAATAAAATGGCAGAGGTGGTGATGGGACTCTATAGTTATTTAGAAAGGTCTTCAAATATGAGCATTTGACATGGAATTTTATGTTGTGATTGTTCTCAAGTGTGAGTGATAAGGTACAGTCCTATTTGTCACTACAGAACGTGTCTTTGAGATTTAAATACCTACAGCAATTTTAATTGCTCAACAACAATAAATGAATCTGGTCCTCCCATTTAAGAAATGCCCGATTGGTTTGATTTAAGCACATTATCTTTTTTTTCAAGCAGATACTAATGAGTCTTCTGAATGCACTAGACACTAGAGATAGAAGCAGAGTCTGAACAAATGTGTTCATTAGTCTTACTTGTCTTCTGATGATAGATAAGTTGAATCTTCGGTTGGACACAAGTCCAGATGAAAACTTCATTAAAACATAGGGATACTGTTTTACCAAAAAACTTTAGAAGCATTTATGTGAGCGTTTGTTGTAGGAAAGAATTTGTTCCTGATGCTAACCCTGAAGACACTCACAGATACTTTAGTCTTCTTGAATGGATTTTTACTGTTTTTTTCCTGGTTTTATTTTTTTTATTAGCACTTTGTACTAATTGTACAAAGGGATTATATTATGCTATTTCCACACGCGCGCGCACACACACACACACACATATGTATAATGTGCTTGATTGAATGAATTCACACTCCTTCACATGTTGTTTTTTCTTGTTCCCATTACTCTTCTTCTTTTTTTTTTCTGCCAGTCCTGGGCCTGAGCGCTGTCCTTGGGTTTTCTCAAGGCTAGGGTTCTACCACTTGAGCCACAACACCATTTCTGGCCTTTTCTGTGTATGTGGTACCAGGGAATTTGAACCCAGGGCTTCCTGCATGTTAGGCTAGCACTTTGCCACTAGGCTACAAAATGGGCCCCCTTCCTTCCTTCCCTTCCCTTCTCCTTCCTTCCTTCCTTCCTTCCTTTCTTTCTTTCTTTCTTTCTTTCTTTCTTTCTTTCTTTCTTTCTTTCTTTCTTTCTTTCTCTTTCTCTCTTTCTGCCTTTCTTTTTTTTATTTTTATTTTTTTTATTGTAATTAGTAAAAGGGTTACATGATATTTGCCAGATAGAAGGTGCATTAATTCACATACATTGATACCCTTTCACATGTCTTGGTACCCATTTCCCTCCCACCCACCCCCCACCCGTCTTGGTTTTCCCCCCTTCTTTCTGCCTTTCTTTCTTTCTGCCTTTCTTTTCTAAGCTAGAATTTATTTTAGTATTATCAGGATAAAGTAAGGAAAAATGGGAGAAAATGAAGAAACATTTCCTGCAGGAAATGGAAACAAAGGATTCCTTAACTCTGTGTGTGTGTGTGTGTGTGTGTGTGTGTGTGTGTGTGTGTTTGCCAGTACAAGGGTTTAAACTCAGGGTTTGAGTGCTGTTCCTTTGCATTTTCTTCTCAAGACTGGTACTCTACCACTTGAGCCACACCTCCACTTTTGGCTTTTTACTGGTTAATTGGAAATAAGAGTCCTACAGACCTTTTTGTGTGGGCTGTCTTTGAAGTGCAATTCTCAAATCTTAGCCTCCTTGATTAGCTAAGATTGCAGGAGTCAGCCATCTGACCTAGCCATTTTTACTGGTTATCATTGTTCCATTTTCATTCACGCATATGAAATACTTTGTTCATAGTCATAACCCTTAACCTCTCCTTTTGTTTTTCCTCTCCTTGAGGTTCCCCTCCTTTTAGTTCCCCTCCCCAAATAGCCCACAGTTTATTCTCATGCCATTGTTTTTTCATTTGTTATATTTTATGTTGGGGCCTGGTCACTGTCTCTGGGGCCTGTTCACCATTTCGGCTCAGCGGCCATTAATGGGCTTTGGCTAGGCATACCTCTTGAGGTATTTCCCTGTATGTGACTCACCTGAACTCCCCAGTGCAGGACCTCAGCCTGCCTGAGCTTTCCTGTGCCAGTCCGCCCAGTATTTCAAAACCTGAAAGTTTGCCCTGACCCTTGGTGATAGCACCATGGCCTTTTTCTATTGGTGTCTTTTCCCTTTCCCCCACAGTATATAACTATGTGCCTGACGGCAATGAACTTGAGATCTGCTGACACAGCTCCTGGCTCAGTGTTGTTTTTTCCCTGGCTCTTGGGGAGGGCTGGTTATAGATACTTGCCATCTCGCTTGGCTCCGTAGGACTTCAGGCTGGCCCTGGGTGTCCCTCTCTTACCGGTGTTGCTGGAGAGCAACATTTTATTGTCATGATAACATATAGATGGGTTACAGTTATCTTTGTCAGGTACATTACTTTTTGAACCTTGATACTCCTCATGTTTTTGTCCCCCTTTCTCTCCCCTTTCCCTTTCCCAGTCATCTTGTTTTCCCTCTTCCCTTCCCTATTTCAAATAAACAAATACGTGTATATACGGTATATCTGTATACAAATCCAGATACAGTAACCTCTTGAGATTAACCATAAGTGGGGAAAAAAGAGAAAAGAAAAGAAATAACTTCATATAGAACATTAAGAACTGCAATCACAAAGATAAACCTCTTGTTTCATTAACCTAGTTAATTTTGTTTCGACTCATCCTGTACAACTTACGTACACAGCTTTTGAGTTATTGTGATCCTCTGTTAGGAGGATCTTAAATGTGTATTCATTACGACAAATGAAGGAAACCATAGAGCCTGTGCTCTTTTGGGACTGGCTTACCTCACTTAACATGATTTTTTCCAAATCGTTCCAGTTCCTTACAAATGAGGCGATGTCGTACTTTCTGATGGCAGCATAGAATTCCATTGTGTGTAAGTACCACATCTTCCTGATCCAGTCATCTACTGAGGGGCATCTGGGTTGGTTCCATATCTTTGCTATGGTGAATAATACTGCAATGAACATCGTTGTGCTAGTGGATTTAGTCTGTCCTTGTTTCTGGACATTTGGGTAAATGCCAAGCAGTGGAATTGCTGGGTCATAGGGGAGCTCTATGTTTAGTCTTTTGACAAATCGATATACTGCTTTCTGTAGTGGTTGAATGAGTTTGCACTCCACCAACAGTGTAGTAGTGATCCCTCCTGGCCGCATCCCCTCCAGAATCTGTTGTTATTAGAATTCTTGATCATGGCCATTCTAATTGGAGTGAGGTGGAATCTCAAAGTTGTTTTGATTTGCATTTCTTGTATGGCTAGAGATGTTGAGCATTTCTTCATGTGTCTATAGGCCATTTTTATTTCCTCTTCAGAGAAGTCTCTCTTTAAGTCTTTAGCCTACTTTTTAATGGGATGGTGGTTGCTTTGAGGATTTGTTTTCAACAGATTCAATTTTTTGAGCTGTAGGTATATTTTAGATATGAGGCCCTTGTCTGTTTTATGTCATGCCATTCTTTTTATGAAGGGGAATCTCGATTGTGTATTTTTTCTGATTTTGCCTGTAACACATTCTTGCTGTAAAAAATGGAACAATTCAGAGGAATGCTAAATTTAAACAATTCAAAAATCCCCTAATCCTATTTTTCAGAAATAATCAGTTCAAGATTTGGTACACATTTGTTTTATTGAACAAACCCTCATGCAGAAATTTCTATATATTAAGCACTTGTGAAACCTCTTTACCATTGTGTCCCATTTAATCCTCATGACCTCCCTAGGAGAAAGGCATTATTATTTTCCTGTTTACAGAGGAGGAAAAGAGGCTCAAAGATGTTAGTAACTTGCACAACAATACACTCAAATACAGGTCATTGGCTTCAGTCTCTCATCTTACTTCTACTAGGTCTCTAAGCATTCTTCTAGATCTTCCTGTGTATAGTATGTTCCGAGCTGCTCTACTTTGGTGGTCAACTTTTCCTTCAGTCACCACTTCATGTGGCTCTGGGTACCGATCTATAAAATTGGTGTGGCCAGGGGGCCTTTTCCTAGTATTTCTGTGGATTTTCTGGCAATGTTTGTATTCTAAGGAGTTCTTCCTCTGAATCCTGGGCCTGTGTAGCCTATTGTTCATGCATTTGGTATCTCTACTCTTTTTCTTTATTGCTGTCTTTTCTTCTTTCCTGAAGAGAATTACTAATGTCAGCAAGGCAGTTATATGTAGAGAACTTTTCTTGATAATTAGGGAAAAAAGATACAAATGAAAAATTGGAAAAATTAACATGGTGTTTAAAATGCCTGTTTCTAGACTCTGAGGAAAAACTAAACTGTAGACATTTTCAAAATTTGGTCTGATGTTCCTCATTTTCCTGTGGCTTGTTTCTTCTTATCACTTTTCTGATTATTTTTCCTCCATTTTGATGTCCTTAATCTCCACCCACCTTGTTTTCTTTGTAAATTGTGGGCTTGAACTCAGGGCTTAGGTGCTATCCCGGAGCTTTTTTTGCTCAAGGACAGTGCTCTACCACTTTGAACCACAGAACTATTTCCCGTGTTCTGGTGGTTAATTGAAGGGAAGAGTCATGACTTTCCTTTCTAGGTTGGGGCTAGCTCAAACCTTTATCCTCACATTTCAGCCTCCTGAGTAGCAAGGATTATAAGTGTGAACCATTGGCACCTTTTAAACTCCATTGTTACCCCTAAATTCCAGACCTTATTATATAGATCTTATTATAACTTGTCAGTTTCTCCTTCCATCTCATTTCCTGTAAGCTTCTTCTTTCCCAACAAAACATGTTTTTTGGTGGAAATCTATTGTTTCCCTACTAGTTCTCACTGTGTGTGCGTGTGTGTGTGTGTGTGTGTGTGTGTGTGTGTGTGTGTAATTTTTGACCCTCCAGAATACATCTTTGTATAATAATGAATAATTACTCAGTCTGAAGTCTAAATGACATCAGGATGAAAACTCTGGTCTAAAATAGTGTTTAACCTCCTTTCGGGAAGTACTTTCTTTTACATATACTATGTAGTTTTGGGGGAGCCAACACTACACAATAATTATAGTACATACATAGTAAGTCATAGTGCTTTGACATGAGCTTATTGATTCAGGCTGGGCTTAGTTTTGGAGAGCTCCAAACCCTACTACGTGACTAGGTAGGGCCTTTGAATCAATCTAGACCGATCTTGGCTTGTTTTCTACAGATGGCACTCTTAAGTGTGTGTGGTGTGGCCAAGAATAATTTCAAAAGCTCAGTACCAACCAAATGTTTGCCAATAGGTCACTGATTAAACACATTATGGTAAAGCTGTCCACAGAAATACTTTGGAATACTTGTGCCCCGCTTAACTGGTTGAAGCTGAAGTAACCCTTGCCAGGATTTCCTCCCCTGTAGGATTCTGAAATGTTCACAATATGTTTTGATAATTGTAGATACCTGTGCTGCAACTACCATGACCTCTTTTCTCCGTGCCATTGGGTTCTAGTTGGCCCACTGCCCCTAACATTTCAGTTCTTGGAGTCATCAGTATGTACTCTTGATGCAGCTTCTTCCATTCAGTATAACATTTCTGAAATTTGGGTCTATGTTTTATGTATCAGTAGTTCATTCTTTGTTATGGTGAGTAGAATTTTGTAAGGATATACCACTATCTCTAGTGTTGTCTTCAGTTTGGGACCAATGTCAGGTCCTATAGGATATTGCATACAACTGGAAAGGGATTGTGGAGTTTATGTCTGTTAGCATCCATTTAAGTAATCTACATTTGAAGTGCTTGAGACTACCGTGTTTCTGGATTTGGGGAGTTTTTGGATTTCAGAATATTTGTATAGAATTTCCTGATGCTGATCCAACATCTCTAATTTAAAAAAATGTGAACTCATAAATGCTCAAAATGTTTTGAGTTTGAGCTATTTCAGATTTTAGACTTGTCCATCAGAAATGCTCAGACTGTGTTGTATTGCTCAAGCTTCTACCTTAATTTTCCCAGGAAACTCATCTTCTACAAAGAATCACAAATTGGGGCTGGGAGTTTGGCCTAGTGGTAGAGTGCTTGCCTAGCATGCACGAAGACCCGGTTCAATTCCTCAGTACCACATACATGGAAAAAAGCCAGAAGTGGTGCTGAGGCTCAAGTGGTAGAGCTCTAGCCTTGAGAAAGTCCAGGGACAGGTGCTCAGGCCCTGAGTTCAAGACCCAGAACTGGCAAAAAAAAAAGAATCACAAATTATATCAGAAGTTATTATTTCAATCCCCCCTCCCAGTTACATTTATTAAGCCTCTACTGAGGCTTTTTGCTGCTTATTTTGGAGGTGGAATCTGATGGACTTTCTCTGCTGACTTCAAGTAGCTGTTACCTAGATCTCAGCCTCTGAGTAGCTTGGTTATAGGTATGAGTAAGCTTATCTGTGCCCAGCAAAACAACTTTTAACTAGGCTGTTAGAATGTTAGAACATTGGAATTCTGTGACTTAGAATGTTTGGTGCTCACTGGATATTCCAAATAAAAACATCTGTCATAGACATTTAAAGAAAAATGGATTCTTTTCTTTACAACATCTAGTGCTAATTAGTCAAGTTGACATAATTACAAGTATCAAGAACATATCATGTTTCTTATCATGTAACTACATAATTTTTACTAGAGAATGCTCTATTTTCATGACTTTACAATAGTTTTTTCCTCCCGATTTCTTCTTTGTGAGATAAATTCAAATATGCTAAAGTTTTGAAATAATATATTTTTCAATAGCTGGAGATGCTCATGAGCCATTGAAAGATAATAAAAAAGATCTACTTTCATGATAGCTGCTAAATCAAAAGCTGTTGATAAATTTTGAATTTTGATGGTTAAATGTCCAGACTAGAGAATCACTTAGAAAACGATAAGAGACATTTGCTGTATTCATTTTTAAAGAGTGTTAATTAATACAACTTTCTTTTAAAGCACCTAAAGGAGAGTATTCCTTTGATTGTGCTCTGAGCTGAAAGTTTAACATCTATAATAATTTATTATGCTCTCAGTCTAGCCTTGAACAATTTGATATAATTGTAACAGACCATTATTTATCGATACTTTATGATTTTTCTTTGAGTCCTTCTACAAAATATGATAGGAATAAATCAACTCAATTCCAACAGACTGCTGGTAACTATTTCCCCCAATGGAAGCAAATACATGCTGATCATAATTTAAACACACCCAAATGCTGGACCCAGAAGAGTCTTTAAAATAAATACATTCAAGTAGGGCAATGCTCTCAAAAGATTGCTTTTAACCAAATCCAATGTTTGGTTGGTATTATTGTACCACAAAATAATAGATTTATATCATTTTTGGGATAGTCACCTGTGAGTTCTCTATTCTTATTTTTCTTCCCCTGTCCTCAGGTTACCTAAATGCAGTGTCTGAATTGCTATTATTTTCACCAAAGAATAATAGACTTACTATATTTGTCAACTGTGAGTTACCTCTTCTTATTTTTTGTTCTGTCTTCAGTCTAAGTGACCAGACCAAAATCAGAGCTAGATGCGGAGCTGGGAATCTGACAGCCACAAGGATGCTTTTAGTCCCCAGATAAGTCAGCCTTGTATATTAGTAATGGAATCAACTGAGGCCTGGCTTTCCTTCTTCAAGAAAACTTTGGAAACAGTAAATTATGCCCCCTGGATGTGACATCCTATCAGAACAAAATGGTAGTCTCTTTGTGAGGAAGGTCTACTGAAGGCTGGCTACTCTAGAATTCCCTGGCTGTGATGACTGAAAGTCACAGCTGATATTGGCACATGTGAAAAGCCATTAGGAGTTGATCTGGTTGAATGGGAAGGTACTCTGTCCAGTGTCCTGATACCTTCTCTGGCCTCACCTGAGTGCTACAGTTCAGAACTTTCCTATGTCCAGCATGACTGGATAGCGTTCACTTCACATTTGTCTTCCTCTGTCTGTATGTAGGGTAGCCAGTTATATCATCATTTCCTTCCACACATCTGCTATAACCTGAATATTTTGGTTCTCCCAAATTCATATGTTGAAATCTTATCCCCCAAGTTGATACTACTAGGAAGGAGAGCCTTTTGTGAGGTGACGAGGTTAAGGGTAAAATCTTCCTGAAAGGAAGTAGTGTCCTTATCAAATCAGTCCAATGCAATCCACTGAGGACTGTTAGAGGAACCAGTGAGAAGGTGCTATGAATCAGGGAGAAAGTTCTTGCTACATACTGAAGATTGGGCTTCTCAGAATCTAGAATTGAAAGAAAATAAATTCTGTTGTTTATAAGCTACCCAGTTAAGGGCATATAGCATAGACCCGACTAAAAGAATGTTGAACACAGTTGGCTGATTTATTTGTTGACTGACTCCCCCAGGATATGGCATACAATCATAGCAATGTCTTTTTCTTGTTGTATCACCTGGGGAGGATCATAGCATGGTTATTAAGAGCTTGCATCCTATTCAAGTGTGGGTATATAATGTCTATAATTCCAGCTATTCTTGAGGCTGAGATTTGAGGATTGTGGTTCAGATCCAACAATAAGCAGGAAAGTCTGGGAGACTCTTATTTCCAATTAACTACCAAAAAAGCCAGAAGTGAACCTGAAGCTCAAGTGGTAGAGTGGTAGCCTTGAGCAGACAAGTTCAGGGATAGTACTTGGCCCTGCATTCAAGCCCTAGGACCAGAATAACACCACCACCACCACCAACGAAGTACTCATATACTGCAATTACACCTGATGTTTCCTCTTCTACTTCATTGCTTTGGATTATGAAATAAATTTCTTAACCTCTTTGAGCCTCACTTTCCTCTTTTGTACATAGGAATAATAATACTACAGTGTAGTGTTGTTAGGACTTTTAAATGAGTTGTTATTTGCAAAGCAGAAAGTACAGGGGCTCTATCGCTATTTTAAGACTTTTGTGGAGCTTGAATTCTGTCCCTGGGCTCTGCAGTTCGAGGTGAGTGCTATAGCACTTGAACTTCAGTGCTATTTCTAGATTTCAGGTGATTGATTGGAGATGAGAGTCTCAGGCTGACTTTGAAACTCGACCCTCAGATCTCAGCCTCCTGAGTAGTAGGATTACAGGTTATTTTAGGACATTTCTAAGCCTCTATGTTGGCCACAGTAGGCTGAGTTAGGACATCTGAAGGGTCTGTTCACACATGACCGAAGCACTCTGTGGGAGTGTCCTAATATAGCCCCAGAGGATGGTTCTAGAATATTTTTAGTTTTCAGAGGAATGCATATGAGAAATGGATATCAACTATGACTCTAGCCTTTGACTTTTGGCCCAAAGTTAAAATGAGGTAAATTGTTTCAGTCATGGTAACAGGCTAGCTCTCTGAACACGATGTTCTGTTATTTCAGCAAGAAATAATTTTTTTTTAAGCCCAGAAGATCTCAACTCTAGAATTCAAAAGCTCTTTTAGAAAAATTCTTTCAGGATGTACTTGGTTGAAATTCCAGACAATCCACCTTTGGTTAAATAAGCCCATGGCTCCGAGAGACACATGGTAGTGGAAAATAGGTTATTCAAGATGACTGCAGTAAAATCTGCTTTCTAGTACTCTGTTTTCTTCTTAGGAATCTAGCGTGACTCTCCAACTTATTTTGGGATGAGGTGCTGCCTGACTGCTGAAGCTAGGTAGAAAGCAACTCACATGTTTTTTATTTTTGAATGGTCAGGTCTGCGGGGAAGCCAATCCCTCAAGGCAAGAAGTCCAGCTGACGGTAGTGGGAGTCAATTTACCATGTAAAGAATAAGGGGGCGGGCAGGAGTTTGGCCTGGTGGTAGAGTGCTTGCCTAGACCCAGGTTCGATTCCTCGGTACCATGTACACAGAAAAAAAAAAGTTGGAAGTGGGGCTGTGGCTCAAATGGTAGACCACTAACCTTGAGGAAAGCCCAAGGACAGTACTCAGGCCCTGAGTTCAAGCCCCAGGACTGGCAGAAAAAAAGAATAAGGGAGTGCACTGACTGCAGCTAATTTGAAAACAATATGAAAATGAACCCAAAGTTAGTCTTGTCATCACCATGCACAAGCGATTCTAAGCAAGAAGAAGAGATAGACTATACCTTCCCAGGTATGGACCACTTCCATTCCTTCTCCTGTCTACCAATGCCATGAAGCTCCAGGTAATCAGGTGAGGAGATATCAGACCAGTCCAGAGCTACACCAGCCATCTTAGCATGTGAGAAGGAAGCCATCTTGGCAGGCTAGCCCAGTTTGACTTTCAGAAGATCCCAACTAACACCCACTAGCATCCAACAGCAGCTGCCTGAGAGATCAAAAAGTATCACCATGCAGCCAAACCTCAAACCAATCAAAGGGCTATAAGGGACAGCCAAGGGGTTGATTCAAGCTACTACTTTTGGAATAGTTTATTAGGTGGCAATTCGGAAGCAGAGAAGAGGAGAAACTTACACAAATGAAGAAGCCTGCCCCCCCTCTTCCTTCTAAGGATGAAATAGTAACCAGGTGACTTGTTACTGTAATGTTGTTAGCAATCAGTTTCTCACAATGTTAACAGGGGACAGCAATGTTTGATTTCACCACTGCATGGAAATTATATCTCTGTAGATGTTGCTAAGCAACAAGAGATCAGAGACCTTTGAGGGGTGATCACAGAATGCAAAGCACTAGGTCAGCCCACTAAGTTTCTGCTGTAGTTTGTTTGGGAAGAAGCAATGTATGTGGACATAGTGTGTGAGGGGGCAGGGGGAAGGGGAGAGGACGGGGTCTCCAGGGACCTTGAAAGGACAGGACACACATACTGGCCTGCAACAGCCAATAAATAACCTGAAAAACTGGCCATTGTGATTTGAAAGAAGAGTAGTCTTTAGAGAAACACTGAAAGCACTAGGAAGCTGAGCTTCTCTCACCATCACGTCTTTTGGAAAAGCATTTGTCAGGGCTCAAATCCATTCCTTTTGAGATGCATCAGAGCTATAAATACTACTAAACCTCCACATTAATAGGCAATAATTTTTTTCTGAGCTTTCAAGGATAGTATAGGTGATAAGCAAATTCAAGGCTGTTTTAGGGGGGAGAGAAAAGTCAGTTGAGCCATGGGGCTTATAAACATTTCCTCTAAGCTGGTTGAGAGAAGCAGATTGAGAAAGGGGGTCTCTTACTGAGGGCTTTGCGAATAGCTCAGTAGCAGGTGTAAAGGAAAATACTATTGGTCAAAGGAAAGTGGATAACCTTTAACCATGTTTTATCACAGCCACGTCTATGATTTCTTCTGGGTGACCTTTCATCCCTTCACTTTTCTCTGATGATTAGATTTCCTTTACCTTTTCTTTTTTCTCCCCAAAGTTAAAAAGACAGGGGGATAAAGCCAGCTCCATAGAAAACCCTCAGGAATTGAACGCATTGTATGCATTGTGTGTATGAATGTATGTATGTAATTTTCAATACATTTGTAGCAAAACCAATATGTGCATCTCCTAGCACAGACACTTTGGGGCACCTGCCAAGGCCCACATATTTCCTGAGACGCGGGTCTTGAGGGAAGGAGCAGCAGGCACAGTAGGGGTAGAACCTGCCCTCAGCCTGCCAGCATTGGTGTGGCAAGCACTCGTGTGTGGAACACACTAAGGCACACCACCAAATCCCACGTAAGTGGTCAGAGCACAAACGAGCCTGTCTGTGGGTAGCCCTGCCCTATTCAGAAGCTCTTTCAGAACAATTTTCATGACTTTTTTTAAAATACTGTTTTTGGCAAACACTTAATACTTGAAATAAAAAATGCATGAGTCACCTACTGGGATAGGCACAGTGTGTGGTTCATTGAATTTAGCTAAATTGTGAGTCATCCATCAATAGTCCTCTTGGTGAACATACTTGTAATAATTTCACACGTTGCAAACAAAAATAGGTATGATTTTCAAGATTCTTGAAGCTGTTTGCTTTGGGGATTCTTTGGATTGTGTTTAGTGTTTAGCAGTGCTTTTTTTTTTACAAGGTGGTGAGAAAATTGTCAACCTTGTTTACAGGTGGATCCGAGGTTTGTCTCTGTTGTGTGGTTAAAGGTCTTTGTCTTGAGAGATTGGAGGGGTGGATTATGGAGCTGAGCATCAGGGCTTGAGGAAACAAGAATTAGTGATGGATATTTATCCTTGATGGATCATAGACTTACCAGATTCATTTGGGGCATGTGAAAATGATCAGCTCCCCCCTCACAATGGTCTTAGAGGTGCAAGAATATGTCTACCTGTCCATCTCCTCACCACCCCTCCACGAGGAAGAGTGGGCTAAGGCCCAGTGTACCACAGCCCTCTATCGGATGGCACTTTCTGCTTCTCTAGTCCATTCCCATGTTGAACTGGCTGGGGGGCAGATGACCTAAGACACTAGTAGCAAACAATGGGCAATTAAAAAATTACTTGGCCTGTCTAAATGAAAAGAGACCTCTATAAGCTGAAAGGTCATTGTTTAGATTACATGGCTACCAGGTTAAGTGTCAGGTCTCTCCTGTGTGACAGCAAGAGAGAATGGTACTAACTCACCTCTGTCCTTTCAGGAAGTGAGATGATGACTCTTTCTTATATTTTTTCTATCCTATCTTTCACTAGGGAAATGAATCCATAAAAGTGTTTACCTTTATGGCACAACCAGAGGTGAGCGCTTGCATATGGATAGAGGAACTAAAGCTTGTGGTAAGTGGTGATCCAAAGGTTTATGCCAGTATTGTGTGTAATAGGAAGGAGGGTGGGAAGTTTACTTTGTGCAACAAATATCTCATCTTCCTTCTCTTCTTCATAGTAGTGGGAGAAAGTGTCGAGGCTGGAGTGTGGGATCCTGTCCGTCTGCTGGCGGAGTCACCTGGAATGTTGTATGACTCTTGGGGACCTGATTTTTCTTACATATAAAATGAAGTATTTAGAATAGATGAAAGCTATGAATTATCTTTTCTCCTCACCACACAGGCTGACTTGAAGTAATTTCCCTTGGGAAAGCAACATGTTTACTGGGATAATTTAGCACCAGGACAGAGGTGGTGGAAATAGTTGGCTAGTTTGTACTCTCAGGGTCTGTCTGCCCAGAGGTTTGAGCTCTTCCTGCAGTCAAGGGTCACCACAGCCAGCAGATGGCACCCTTGCACAGTGCACACATTTTTCCAGGTTCCCTAGGTAAATACTGACTGCCTCCCATCTTGAAATAACTGCTACTGTGCTTTGAACAAATTGCAGCATTTTCCAGGTTACTAAACACAATGGCATGTTAGTGAACTGGAACATTTGGTAATATTTAGAGTGATTAGAAAGATTTCTAGTGCTCATAGCCCCTTTCACCTAAGACATCAAACAACAACAAAATCCTTTATTATTATTATTTTATTATTATTTCAGGCGGAGAAATTAGACCGAAGGCAAATCGACTAAGATAACATTGGAACTATTTCAAATAATTCAGACTGCATGCTTTGATTATCTTTCGAGTCAATCTTCTTACCATTTCTTTCTCTAATGGCCAAGTGTGTTCAGCGGCCGTGTTCACTTGGGGTGCAGAGTTGGGATTCCCATCTCTGGGAGCTGTACAGTCTCCATAACCCCTGACCTCCAGAAATGTATGTAGAACTCCCTGAGACTGCAACAGCTAGCACTTATTCAGTTCTTTCTTGGAACCAGAAGTTACTTAAAGCAGCCATTACACTTTAATCATCAAATCCTTCCAACAGGCCAGAAAAGGAGGCACAAAGGGTCAGTAACTGGCCTAGAATAACAGATCTTTGTATTCATATCTAGGCTCTGAAAGCAGCAAAGAAATTAAACGATGTGTGTGTGTGTGTGTATGCACGCACATGCATACGTGTGCATGGGAACAATTTTTGGCCTTGCATGTTTTCAAATTCTTAGCTCATGGGCCAGTTTTAATTTAAATTTTGAAATAATTAATTTTGTTATATCATGTCAACTTTATTTATATCAGCATGTGATGCTTTTAGTAGAATTCCTTCCACAATCTTATGGTCAGAAATCTGGAATAATTCTCCAGAATTGGAAAGAGAATGTGCTATTACCTGAGTAATAGGTATTTTCCAAGCACTCACTTCATTAGTTGTGAAGAATCATTAAGGATGTATTGGAGGACTTATTTTAACCTTTAGTTAGTACAAAGGCATATGTAGTAGTTACTACATGCCAGGCTTATGTAATCTTTTATTAAAATTATGACAAAAGGCTGAATATAGTGGTTCATGCTTGTACTCTAATCAGATAAAGATATAAATATTGGGTTTAGCCTCATTTTGTACCAAAGAGTGAGCCAGACATGGTGGCTCATGCTGTGATCCCAGCTAGGAGACTTAGGTAGGAGCTGGTCCAGGAAGAAGCATGAGTCCGTATCTGGTAAGGCAACATGGACTGATGATGTGGCTCAAGTGGTAGAGCATTTGCCTAACAAGTGCAAGGTCCTGAACTCAAAGCTCAGTACTGCCGATTAAAAAGAAAAAAGAAAAAATTAAGCCATGAGCCCTTTCTACAGATGAGGAAATCAAAGTAATTGGAGACTACATAACACATGCTAATAACTGGCAGAGTGAGAACTCAGAACCCCTACCCTTTGTTCTAATTGCTAAGGAAGCTGCCAGAAGCTCAACCATACTCCAAGTCAGAAACACACACATACAGTGTTGAGTTAAAACTCCTCATGTAGCAGACCATTTCTAAACTAAAAAAGTCAAATAAAAACTCCTAATAGCCTTGATAAACGAGACAGGGAATACAGAGACTAGGAAACTTCAGCAAGACTTCCAGATGTTATTAGAACAATGGGAAAGTTTGTGATACTTGCTGTTCCTGAAGACAAGAGATCGCATCTGGTTGTGTCTTTCAGTCACAAGGCCCTTGCCTTCAGTGATGTATTACCCTCCTCTCCCCTGCCCTGCAACTTTCTGAGAAGAAAAACATCTTTTCTAATTTAATCATCTGGGGGGTGGTGGAGGAGGATGTATCATTGAATCCACATTCTGATTTGCTGAGTTTTGGGGTTTGGGATCCTGCATTTCTACCCAGCTGCTGCATCTGCTGGTCTATGGGTAAAGGTTGCCAACCATGGCATCTTTCACATCCTACTCCTGCTTCCCTCTAGAGACACAGGAGTTCTAAGTGTGGTTCAGACTAGAAAAGAGTCTCACCTGGAATTTTGTCCTCCTTGTACTAAACTCACACACCTCGGCAATGAAGCTAATTTGGGAGATAAATAGAGATAGAGATAAATAGATAGAGAACTTAGATCTTTTGAGATTGATAGACAGACAGATAGACAGAGAGATGGAGAGACAGAACTCATGATATCTTTTGAGTCCTGGAAGCTAGCTCCTCCTGGAACAGCTCATCTGAGCAAGCCAAAAATATCCCTTTATGCTTAAACTAATTGGAGTCATTTCTACATTTCATGGAGTCATGAAAAAGATTGTAATACAGAAATGATTTGTATTTGATATAAAAGCAATTTTTTTTGTAGCAGGCCAATGGGTCCCACTCTTACTGAACACAGCAGAAATAGAAGAGATATTGAGGTTATTTTGGGAAGACTTGTACAAACAATAGTAAAATATTTAATATGAATGCTACCAAGTCAAAACAGAAACCAGTGCCAGTAACTTCTGGAAACATTCTGGTTGAACATTGATTTTGATTACCTGGATGCCATTTGTACAGGATATGTAATGTTTTTCTGTTGGTGCTGAATTTTTAGCATATAGGTTTGAAAAAAGTTATATATATATATATATATATATATATAAATATTTGTGGTAAAGGGGCTTGAGTCAGGATCTTGAGCTTGCTAGATGCAATGTTTTAAAATATACAATGTTGGGCCGGGAGTTTGGCCTAGTGGTTAAAGTGCTTGCCTAGCATGCATGAAGACCCGGGTCCGATTCCTTGGTACCACATACATAGAAAAAAGCTGGAAGTGGTGCTGAGGCTCAAGTGGTAGAGCTCTAGCCTTGAGAAAGTCCAAGGACAGTGCTCAGGCCCTGAGCTCAAGCCCAGGACTGGTTAAAAAAATATACAATGTTTCCTTATTGTTTTATAAGTTAAAATCTTTGAATATCTCTCAATATTTCCTTAATTTTTTCTTTAAATAGTTCTGTAAAGTAGTTGCCACTTAACAAAGGAGTTTATGAAGACAACACATCTTGTGTTGTCATCCCTTCAACATTCTCACCCATCCCTCCCAACCCACCCTTTCCCTCACTGTTCTTAATTTTATAGGCTATACATTACATTCTTGCGTGCATTCTCCCTTCCCTTCTCTTCATTTGTCTTCTCCTGTCAACATCGCCCTGCCTATTTCAGGTACCCGTTTCCTGCTGTTTATTTTGTTGAACTTTTGCTTTTCTAAGGAATTACACTATCGCTCGATATTTCTGTTATAAGGTACATGTATTATTACTGTAGGTGACAGTTTTCATGTTCTCCAATAATCTTCAGAGCTTTCTCCTATGAACTTAACTTTGATATATCTAGCCTTTATTGAAATAGAATTGTCTTATATTATTCTCAATGTAGTAAGTGATTCATTGATTAATTTTAATAAAAATGAAAGCCTTTAATCTCTGGGAGTTTTAGAATGATATTCCAATTTGATTTTTATTAAACATGATAAAAAAATCTGAAAGAATTTTAAGAAGAGTCCATTTCCAGGAGTTATAACTACAGTGGACTCTATCCTTAAGTTTTCTGTTGATTATAGTAGAAATAAAAGATATTTTCCATAAGCAGAGAAACAATGTTGATAGAGTGTCTATTAAGCCTATGCGTCTATTGACATAGAGTCAATGTGTACCCCAAACTAGCCTTAAACTCACAATTCTTCTCCTTCCTCATTTTGGAATCGCAGGTATTGCTAATCCTTTTTTTTAATTAGTTTTAAAAAGTGTATTTTGGTGTGATAACTGGGTTTTGAACTCAGGGCCTTGTGCTGGCAAGGCACACATTTTACCACATAGTTCTTGCTCCCAGCTCTGTTTTGCTTTAGTCTATTTTTCAGGTACTGTGCCCTGTGTTTTGTCTGGGCAGGCTTAGATTCAGATTCTTATATCCCTGCCTACCTCATAGCTAGGATTACAGTTATGTGACACCATGCCTTTCCAGTTACACTTGAGATGCTTCCTTTGCTTGGAAATCTGGGTTTTACTTTACCACTCCCCCAGTGTGTTTCTGTATCCTCAGTTTTTGAACGGTAAACCAGGGGAAGGAGCTTTCTCTAGGAATAAGGTCCTATCCACTTCTCTTAAAGGGAATATTAGCAGATTCCTGAGTAGAAACTAAGACTCTACAAGAAAGAATCTAGAGTAGTCTAGATTTTTTTTCTAGATCAGAGTATTGAGAACCATGGATATAGTAAAGAAATTTGTGAATCCAGATCATACACCAAGCCTTGTGAATATACTGAATAAATACCCTACCCAGGTTATTCTGCTATGTTCTAATGAATGGTTAATCTATTTTTTATGGCCAATTTACAGGTCTTAAAAATAGAAATGAATGCTTAGGTAGTTTTATCCTATGTTTCTCCTATGTTTATCACATATATAGGTGTGATATGGTTTGTTTTTTTTTTTGCCAGTCCTGGGCCTGAGCTCAGGGCCTGAGCACTGTCTTTGGACTTTCTCAAGGCTAGAGTTCTACCACTTGAGCCTCATCACTACTTCCAGCTTTTTTCTATGTATGTGGTACTGAGGAATTGAACCTGGGTCTTCGTGCATGCTAGGCAAGCACTCTACCACTAGGTCAAACTCACAGCCCCATGATATCTTGAATCTAAGATACTGTAGATCCAATAGTCTACTCCTTCAAAATTTTCATAATTAAAAAAAAATTCCCTGGGAGCCAGTGATCTAACTATTCAGGAGACTGAGATCTGTGAGTTGCAATTTAAAGCCAGCCTAGTCAGGAAACGGAGATTCCAATTAACCACCAAAAAGGCAGAGGTGGAGAAGTGGCTCAAATGAGCATCATGCCTGAATGAAAAAAGTTAAAGGCTAGCACCCAGGCCCTGAGTTCAAGCCTCAGTACCAGCACACACACACACACACACACACACACACACACACACACACACACACACGCGCGCGCGCGCACACACACACACACACACACACACACACACGCACATGCACACAGCTCATGGAGTTTCAGAGATATATTAGATTAAAAAAAAGCATCACTCAAATTCTTGCAAAAGCAAATGTATTTTTGCTTTTAAAGAATTTTCTAGACTGTTCAGAGGGTGCTCTCTCCCTCCTTAGCACTGTGAAGAATTACCTAGAGGCAAGACAAGAGCTCATTAATTAAATACTTCCGTGCTGGACACTCATCATGCTTGACATTCCCTCATTATGCACCCCTGAGAGGGTTACTAGTTGCCAGCAGCTGATGTAAGATCATTTTCTGACTGCTGGAACTGCGTGAGAAAAGGCTTGAGAACAGTTCTTCATGTCTATTAGGTAAATCATTTGAGGGAGAAATGCTTTTGCACTGAAGGGAAAGTCAAAACATCTCATGCAAAAAAATCTTAAAAATAATTTTTTGAATGGCAAGAAAAAAGTTAACTTTCTCTAAGTGTAAACAGCTTTGGCTGGGGCCCGGCACCCCTCCTCCCAACCTCTGCCATGTCTTTTCTTGGGTATATTTCCCTATTTATTAGCCTGGAGAAGTTTCTGTGCGCATGATATGCTGTGGCTGAAATATAGAAGGTGAAGAATTTACGTGCTTTTAGGGGATATTATAAGCTGGGAATCTTGACAATTGTTTGTGGCTTTAAATTTTTTTTTTGCTTGAATAGTGGTGGTAGGATTGCTGGATAGGTTCAGTAATTTTTTTTTGACACATTAAATTCTTGTGTCTATGGCCATGTTTACATAGATTGATAGCTAAATCTGGCCTGATTTTTTGCTTTGTGATTTCTCTTTTCTTTCTTTTTTTTTTTTTTAAAGTTGTAATAGTAGAGCTCTGGCTGGTTGACCAGTTACTCTGGTTTCAATAAGTAGATCTCTCCCCTTCCTATTTCCAAAGTTTAAATGAAGCAAAGAAAGACCCATCTTGAAGTACATAAGCTTATTACAGACTCATATACTGAAAAGTACTGGTCCAAATGTTTTTTTTTCCAGTCTTGGGACTTGAACTCAGGGCCTAGGGCATTGTCCTTGAGTTTTCTCAAGGCTAGCACCCTACCACTTAAGCCATAGCACCATTCTGACCTTTTTGTGTATGTGATATAGAGGAATCAAACCCCAGGGCTTCCTGCATGAAAGGCAATCACTCAACCACTCCACCAAACACCCAGTCCCTGGATCCAAATAGTTCTAGCAACAAATCTGTAAAACATCAATGGGAAGAGGGGGGAAATGGAGATAAAAATCCAATGTGTATTGTACAAAATTAAGTAGAGTGAGGGGGGGAGGAGAGGGATAGGTGAGAAAACTGAAAGGGTTGATACTGATCGATATATTGTATTCCATGGAACTACATACACAGAAAAAGCTGCAAGTGGCACTATGGCTCAAGTAGTAGAGCAAAAAATGTCCAAGGACAGTGCACAGGACCTGAGTTTAAGCCCCAGGAATGGCAAAAAAAGAGATATATTGTATTCATCAACTGTTTTGTTAAATGGCATTCCTTTGTACAGCTACTTAAGGATATAATATTTTTTAATGATTAAAAGATAAAATATATTCAATGCGACACCATTTAAAAATGTTTCAGCTGGGTGCATGGTTCAAAGCCAGCCAGAGCAGGAAAGTCTGTAAGTCTGTGAGACTTGTCTCCAATTATCCGCCAAAAGAAAGCTGGAATTGGAGCTGTGATTCAGGTGGCAGAGTGCTAGTCATGAGGAAAACAGAAACAGAAAGCAGCCCAGGGACAGCACCCAGGTCCTGAGTTCAAGCCCCAGGACCAGCACAAAAACAAAACAAAATAACTACAAAATGCATTTCAAATCTTTGTAATTCATTTTACAAAGACTTTGATACTTAAAAACCCCAGGGGAGATAACTTGCAAACAAAGATGCCCTGGTGCTCTGCCCACGTCTGATCTGCCCACCTTAGAATTCCACCACAGTTAGCATCTTGTGTCTTCCTCCTTGGGGCTTCTCTAAGCCTGAGACCTTGCTCAGCTTGCAGATAGGGCAGCCCAGAGGCAGCGGGCAGTTAATGTCCTCAGAGAAGTTATTGACTACTGGGGTTAAAACTCAGTGGGGAGGTGTCACAAAGAGCATGTACACAGTTCCTCAGAGAGCTCAGAATGGATCCCAGCTGCCCACTATCCATCAGGGCGTCAAGGTAATCTCCTTCTTTGCTTATTTTCCCACTCTCTCACTCCTGCTTTTCAACTAGATTCCCTGCACGTGCAACTTTTATGGAGGACCATAAAGACATGAAGAATAGTTAACATTAGGAAATCTCTTAAAATATTTCATTTTGTTAATATGTCAATAAAAACAAATCAACAGTATTTCTTTAACACATTTCTAGGAAGGCATTTGATTTAGCATCCATTAGTATAAAAACTACTAAATAAAAACTCTATGATTTGGAGCAAAAGTCAGATGTAATTCATAGGTTAACACATGCATCTGCATACACACAAATACCTTCTCAGAGATATATGACCTCATAACTGAGTTTTCATATTCTTCAACTGAAGACAATGTTGTAAATACAGTATATATACTTCAAGTAAACATTCTAACAGCATTTATGAATGCCTTCATGAAACAGATCTTAAGCTTACTTCAGAGGGGTTGATATAGCTCAGATGCAAAGCACTTATCTAGCCAGTATGAGGTCCTGAGTCTGATCTCCAGCTCCAAAAACAAACAATACAAAAGCCAAAATGATTACCTGTAACAATAAATGGATGAGAATATTCTATAAAATGCTGGAAAACAAAAGTGGTTAGGTAAGGAGAAAATGGCATTTGAAATAGTGTATAAATACAAATTAAGTAACTTAAATGTCTGGTTCCTGTACCAAGATGTTACAGTCCCAAGAAGATATATAAAATCAGAAGCAATGTTAAGTAGAAGGAACAAATTAATGTACTACAAAAATACAAAAATTCACAAAGGAAATATATATGTATATATATAAGTTAAATTAGTTAAAATTACTAGATAAGCTTCAGAATTTCAGAATTGGAAGAAAGTAAAAGCCTATAATTCTTTTTTTTCCTTTCTTTCTTTATTTTTTTTTATTGTCAAGGTAATGTATAAAGAGGTTACAGTTACATTTGCCAGGTAGTAGGTGAATTACTTCTTATACATACCCCTTCTCACGTTTTTGTCCCCATTTCCCTCCCCAACTCTATAATTCTTTTAATTTGGAAGAAATGTTTCATATAGTTAGCCACAAGAAAATGTCAATCAAAATTACAATGAAGTTCCCCTCTATATAACTAATGCAAGCTAAATGGTAAAATTCCTACTTTTAGAAACGTTCTATTTGATATAGCCAAATAATGTCTTCTATGTTGTAGCTATTTATTATTTTACTTCTAATTTTTGGTAATACTGAAGTTTTGAATTCAGGGTCTCACACTTCCTGAGTAAAAGCACTTTTTTTTTTGCCAATCTTGGAGCTTGAACTTAGGTCCTAGGCACTGTCTCTGTGCTCTACCACTTGAACTATACAGAGCTGAAAGCTTATAATTCTATACCTAACAAAAATATCCTTCAAAGATGAGATGTAATGGAGATATTCACCATCAATAGCTGAGAAAAAGGCTTGCACTATGAGGGAGGGCCCAATAGTGTTTAACAAGAAATGTACTCATTACCTTAATTTTGTAACTATAATCCCCCTGTTCATAACCATTAGAATAAAACATAAACAACACACAGCACAACCAACAGGTAAATGCATAGGCAACCTTGCTGTTATGCTTAAGGATACTGTCAAAGTCAATGTGATTGGCAGATAGAGCATATTGCAACCATGTGTATATATGTATATATGTGTGTGTATATGTATGTATATATATATATGTAAAATACATGATCTTTTTCCAGAGGGAAGAATTGTTTTTATTTTTTCTTTTGGTTGATCGTGAGGTTTGAACTGTGGACCTGGGCACTGTTCCTGAGCTCTTTTGCTCAAAGTTAGCATTCTTCCACTTTGAGCCACAGAGCTACTTATGATTTTCTGGTAGTTAATTAGAGATGAGTCTCAGGGACTTTCCTGCCCAGGTTTGATTTCAACTGTGATCCTCACATTTCAGCCTCCTGAGAAGCAAGGATTACTGGCAAGCCACTAGCATCCAGCAAAGAGAGACTTTTTTGGGGGGAGATGGGTCTTGGGTCTTGATCTCTGGGCTTGGGTGCTGTACCTGAGCTCTTCAGCTCAAGGTACCTCTCTATCCCTTGAGCCACAGCCCCACTTCCCATTTTCTAGTGATTAATTGGAGATACGAGTCCCATATTCTTTAGTGCCTGGGCTGGCTGTGAACCTTGATCCTCACATCTCAGCCTCCTGAGTAGCTAGGATTACAGGCATGAGCCACCTTGTCCAGCAAGAAAAGATTATTTAAAGTAATCCAGTCAAGCTCACTCTTATTCCCAACTTGCTTTTCTATACCCTGGAGTACTTTCTTTCCTAACTTTCCAAGGATTTATTGCCACACTGATTGGGACTAGGACACTTGTGCAGTGATCTTGGATGAGTTGCTTAGCCACTTTGCATTTCTTCTTCTCTATGTTTGTTACTAGTAGTAGACAATTAGAAAGTGAAATTTAAAAAATAACATCAGAGTTTCACCAAAACTTTTGAACAACTAAAAGGAAAAAAAACTAACAAAAGATATGCAAGTCTTTCACGTACAAGAAACCATAAAATATTATCACACTACTACTGTATGATCCAGCAATTCCACTCCTGGACATTTATCCAAAAGATCACAAATTAGGATTCAGTAAAGCCATTAGCACAAGTATGTTCACTGTAGCACTATTCACCATAGTCAAAATATGGAATCTACCCAGATGCCCCCGAAGGGGAGAGTGGACCAAGAAAATGTGCAGTGTATTACCAGTGGAATTTTACTCATCCAGTAGAAAGAATTGGTATTGTACCATTTGTAAAGATATGTAAAGACAGGAAAAAATGATGTTAAGCGGAAAAGATGTTAAGAGAGTAAAAGGATGCATGTTTTCCTTATGTGTGGAAGCTAGATTTAGCTTAGAAGCTTATAAGTAAATACATTAGGCAGTATGCAAGTGTATATAAATGTATTAACCGAAATAAAGGTAGCTTAAACTACCTTAGAAAGGCAAAGTCAAAGTTCACCAAAATAAACACCAGGAAGCAGTGTGTACTTGAAAGGGATGGCGTGGGGTCACAGGGAAAAGCGTAGATGGATAAAGAGAAGAAGAGGGAAGAATACAGTCAAGAATTCAATGTATACCCTACAAAATTAAGAAGCATGAGGGAAGTAGTGGGTAGGGGAGGGATGGGTAGACTGTTAAAAGGGGTGACGTTTACCAAGATGCGTTGTATTCTGAAACTGCTTTCTTAAATGGCAACTCCTGTCTACAACTGCTTAAAGAAGAAAAGATTAAAAAGCTGTCCCAGTGAAAAGGTGTCTTACTTTCACATATGAGAAAACTAGATTTTTTTCATTTATTTTTATTGTAATTAATAGAAGGGTTACATTATACTCAGCAGATAGAAGGTGCATTACTTCACATACATTGAAATCCTTTATCCTGTCTTGGTCCCCATTTCCTTTCTCCCATCCCTGCCCCCTCATCTTGTTTTTCTCCCTTCCCTATCCGACTTCAAATAACCAAATACGCATATATATAATATATCAGATAACCAGATGAAATACTGTAATAATATGAGATAACCAAGGGACAGTAAAAGAGATGAGAGATAACATAGTACATTAAGGACAAAAATCACTTATTATATAGCTTTTGTTTCTACATCCTGGAAGTCCTTTCATTTAACATCATACTCTATGGCCTTATGTATCTAGGTTTTGTTCTATTGTAAATCTCTGCTAGGAGAGCCCAAGGTTTCTACTGATTTTGACAAGTGAGGGAAACCACTGAGCCTGTGTTCCTTTGAGTCTGGCTTACTTCACTTAATATGTTTTTTTTTTTCTTAAGTCTTTCCATTTCCTTACAAATGGGGCGATGTTCTTTCTGATGGCAGCGTAGAATTCCATTGTGTATAAATACCACATCTTGTTGATCCACTCATCAACTGAGGGACATCTGGATTGGTTCCATATCTTTGCTATGATAAATAGTGCTGCAATGAACACAGTTGTGCTAGTGGATTTAGTATGTCCTTGTTTCTGGATGATTGGATAAATGCCAAGTAGTGGAATTGCTGGGTCGTAGGGGAGTTCTATGTTTAGTCTTTTGAGGAACTGCCATAGTGCTTTCCATAGTGGTTGAACAGAGTTTACACTCCCACCAACAGTGTAGTAGTGATCCCTCCTGGCCACATCCCCTCCAGCATCTGTTGTTATTAGTTTTCTTGATCCTGGCCATTCTAACTGGAGTGAGGTGGAATCTTAGAGTTGTTTTGATTTGCATTTCTTTTATGACCAGAGATGTCGAGCATCAGAGGATCAAGAAAACTAATAACAACACATACTGGAGGGGATGTGGCCAGGAGGGATCACTACTACACTGTTGGTGGGAGTGTAAACTCATTCAACCACTATGGAAAACAGTATTGCAGTTCCTCAAAAGACTAAACATGGAACTCCCCTCTGACCCAGCAATTCCACTATTTGGCATTTGCCCAATCGTGCAGAAACAAGGACATACTAAATCCACTAGCACAACGATGTTCATTGCAGCACTATTCACCATAGCAAAGATATGGAACCAACCCAGATGTCCCTCAGTTCATGAGTGGATCAACAAGATGTGGTATTTGTACACAATGGAATTCTATGCTGCTTGTCAGAAAGAATGATATCGCCCCATTTGTTAGGAAATGGAAAGAGTTTGAAAAAATCATATTAATTGAAGTAAGCCAGACTCAAAGGAACATAGGCTCAATGATTTCCCTCATTTGTCATAATCAGTAGAAACCTTGGGCTCTCATAGCAGAGATTTGCAATAGAGCAAAACCTAGATACATAAGGCCATATAGTATGACGCTAAATGAAAGGACCTCTAGGATATAGAAACAAGAGCCATATAATGAGTTTAAGAGAACAAATTACTATTCCCAAAGGAGATACTAATTAATTGGATCTCCTGGAAAGGCTAGGAGGTAACTCAGTGGCAAAGTGCTTGCCTAGCAAGTGCAGTATCCTGGGTTTGATCTCCAGTACCAAAAAAACCCCCAACCAAACAAACAAAAACCAACTCTTAAACTCTTTGGGTAAGAGTGCATTGTATCAGATTATTTTGAAGGGATTCCAGTATTAATCTATCTTTTTTGTCTTGTTTTTCTTTTAGTCACATAATAATTGCATAGTTTTATGGAAGGAAATATGACTTTATATATGTATACTTTGTAAGATGATCATGTCAGGGCACTTAATATATGCAGTACCTCAAATATTGATGTTACTTCTCTTTGTTTTTTTTTAGAAAAGTGTTTTTCTTCTTTTTCTCTGTCAGTCATGGGATTTGAACTCTGGGCCTGGGTGCTGTCCCAGGTGGCTCAAAGCCACCACCCTATTCCTTGAGTTGCAGCACTACTTCTGGTTTTCTGGTGGTTAATTGGAGATGAGAATCTCACAGACTTTAGTGCCTGGACTGGCTTTGAACTGTGATGGTCCGATCTCAGCCTCCTGAGTAGCTAGGAACACAGGCGTGAGCCACTGGCACCCCCCGGTAAGTCTTTTTTCTTTTTTAAATTGAATTTTATTGTCAAGATATTTTACAGAATGGTTACAGTTATATATATTAGGTAGTGAGTACATTTCTAGTGGAACATTGTTACCTTCTCCCATATTTTTCTCCCACTTTCCTTCCCCTCCACCGCTCCCCAGTTGTACAGTTAATTTCTAACATACCATCTTGTAAATATCACTGTTGCACTGGTTTGCCCTTGAATCTATTCTACCTCATTCTATTTCCTATGTTTCTTGGAGCTACCCAGCTTATTATAAGTCTCTCCCTTTGTCACTCCTTTCGTTCATTAATAGAAGTACATGTGTATACTTTCTAGACAGATACATTAGATATATACTTAAGAGTGGGAAAAACCCCAGAACCCCCAGATATGCCAACAGATTACACGTGCTCTTGCAGAAAAATGAAGAGACTTTTTTCCATCAGCACCCTAACTATGGGGTGCCTAAAATTGGGTCTACCACTTGAGTAAGTGGCTGAGTTCAATATTTTGATTTGAATTTCCCAAGTTGTCACAGTGATCCCATTGGCAATAGAGTGGTGGGTTGCCAAGAAGGCAATTAATTATCTTTCTGTCTCCCTGTGTATTAAATTTTGTTCCCTCTCCCTAAAAAGAGGTGATGCTATGGCTAACAACTAGTAGGCTCTCCAAAGAGCTCTCCACACCAATTAGAAGGGTTCTGTGTTATGACATTCTTTGATAAGATGTTATGACACTCTTTGATAGAAAGCCGTTGTCCCATTGAAGCTGAAACTTCATCGGAAGCACTGAGAATCAAGGGTATGCTCCAGACACCCTGAATGGGAGGGGACTATGTTCACTGGGTCGATCAAACCAAGTGCCTTCCTCCGAGGTCTTCCCATACGATCCAGCTCATTCTGCATGTATCATGTGGCTCTTACCATTATTTAGTGTTCAGTAGGAGGGAGGCCTAGAATACAGTATTTCTTAACTTACTACTTAGGACTCCTATGTGCTTATTTTAAAACCCTGAGAGCTCTCTTTTGCAAAGTGTACAATTAACTCAGCTATTTTGCAATGTTTTGAAAATGTTTCCAGATTCTGTTTGGATAGTAGTCTTGATCTTTATATTCATGCTAGGTGTATCTTTTATTCTCTATTCATCAGTACCTACCTGGCAGTCACTACTCTGCTGGTAGATTATTATTATTTTCATTTGTGTGTTGCTTTTTTATTCTTATTTTTTGGCTTTAAATTTGACCTATAAGACGCTAAAAATTGAGAAGGTAACATAGGAGAGCTCTGAGGGAAAGAAACTATGCGATGAATAAGGAATCCCAGATTCTAGTGCAACTTATTTATGAGCTAGCTAGAGAATCTTGGGACAATTACTTAACTACGTCTTAGTTCTTACTTTTAAATGTAAGTACTGTTATTGACTTTCAATAAATAATATTATGTGTAAGCACAGAGCCAGGTATAGATGTTGAATATATGCCCATTAATTCAACACCTAAAACATTGATGTTCTGTAGCTCTAAGTCTTCACAGACTATAAAACAGCTTCAAAGTATTAAATATGTTAAAATTTCTCAAAACCAGCAAGTGGCAGGAATGGAGGATTATTGGTAGGAAGATAATATCAGTAAATTTCTATAACATACATTTTTAAAAAGTCTTTAACATTTCCAAGATACTGGAACTTACCAACATCCAAGGGTAGAAGAAGAAAGACATTAGAAAAATCTAAAAATATTTTCAGTAAATGGTATTGGGAAAATTGGGTACCTACATGAAGAATAATGAAGTGAAACCTTTTTCTTGCTAATTATTAAATAAGTCAAAATGGACTAAAACCTTAAATGTAAAATGTATGAAACTACTAGAAGAAAATTGCTTTAGGACACTGGAGCAGGGTATTTTTGGACAAGTTTCTTCAAAGCACTGAGAATGAAAGCCAAAATAGAGAAATAGCTTCTGTATAACAAAGAAAAAACAATCATCAGAGTAAATAGACAATCTAAAGCATTTGTGAACTACACATCTTACAAGGATTAATATCCAGAATATATAAGGAACTCAAATAGCTCAACAGCAAAAGGCCAAAATGACCCAATTAAGAAAAAAATAGGAAATAGACTTAATAGTTTTTCTCAAAAGAAGATATAACATATGGCTAATGAGTATTGAAAAAATGCTCAAATCCACCAACCATCCGGGAAATACAAATCAAATCTATAGTGAGGCATCACCTCACCCTAGTAAGGATGGCTAATGTCAAAAATACTACTGCTAACAAGTCTCAGCTAAGATGTAGAGAAAAAGAACTGCTTGATCTCATGCAAATTAGTACAGCTATTATGGAAAACATCATGGAGGTTCCTAAAAAATAAAATTAGAAGCATCACATGATTCAGTAGTCTCACTAGTGGATAAGCATCTAGCAAAAATGAAATCAGTTTCTCAAAGACACATCTTCAGTCTCATGTTTAGCATAGCACTAATCACAGTAGCCAAGAAATGGAAACAATCTAAGTGTCCATTAATCAGTGAATGGGTTAAGAAAATAGAATACTAGTCAGCTACAAAAGGGCGAAACCCTGTCATTTACCACCAACGTGGATAGAACTGGAAAACATTGTGTTAAGTCAAGTAAGCCAGGCGCAGAAAGACAAATACCACATAACCTCACTCATATGTAGAATGTACAGAGTTTTCACAGAAGTTAAGTGTGAAGTGGTGATTACTGGCAAGTGGGCTGGAAAAAGAATAGAGGGGAAGGAGCGATGGAGAAGTAGACACTAATTTATGATTAGGGCAAAGTGCGGGTGGTGTGCCTTCTATCACATGGTAGAGTGAATAGAAATAATAATACTGTCCCGTGTCTTTAACAAAGTCTAGAGAAAAGGACTTCACATTTTTCATCATAAAAGATAAGTGATGAAATAGGTATGTTCACCAGGATTTGAACCTTATTCATTGTATACCTGTGTCAAAACGTCAAGTTGTCCTATTAACATTTAAAAAATTCTGTTACTTTTTTAAAAAAGGGATTATGTCTGGGAAGGTAACCCACTAGTAGGGTTTTATGTAACATGCAGGCAGCTCTGGGTTTGATTTCCAGTACTGTGGAATTGATGGATAAATCCATAGACAGACAGACAGATGGACAGACAGACAGACAGATAATAGACAAACAGATGCATAGATGATAGTTGACAGGGTAGATGACAGGTGAATGGATAGATAGAAAATGAACCAAATGAATCCCAAGGTAGAAGCACATCTCTGTGTGCATGGTCGCTATGTTACAGTGGGAAAATAGAGCCTCATCAGCTGCTTTCCCTGTGCCATGCACACACAGCTGCCAGGCCCTCTGGCAGAGGTCTGGATCCTGCCTCAGTGATTCTGCAGAAGGTGGAGGCCATGTTATAAGGGCAGACATGGAAATCATCATCATTATTGCAGTGGAATCTCTTTTCTTCTCAGCCTTTGTGATTGGGTTAGAACTCTAGTCCATTTCAACGCACATTCTCATGAGTAGCAGAAGATGGAACCGGAAATTTCTACACGGAGTTTTGCAGCAGGCTTTGCTAAATGCTTTTAGAGTTTTTCTAAAAGCAGTGGGTAACCTGAGAAACATCTAGAGATTTTATGTCAGATACACTGAAAGTATTTTCCAGTTGCATAACAGAGAGCTTCATGAAGAAAAATGGAGCCACCATCACAAGAAAGATAACGTTTTTGGGAATATCCTTAGCTGAGGGGGCAGCAATTAAGGTCCAGAAAAATTCTTTTCAGGAAAGCAGAAACCGTAGCAAGCCATAAAGAATGAGTGTCAGTTAAAATTCAGAAATAACTAACTCCTTTGAAAGAAACCAGAAACCTGGAATCAGTGCCTTTTTAATAAGTTATGGAAACTTTCAGACTGTTTTCCCAGTGGTATTGGGTCAACCCAAGTCTCGCTTTTTTCCTAGTTGGCGTTTATGTAGAATAGAGTTGAATATGATATCCTGAAGTAGGAAGGAATTGACTAGAGCTGTCTGGACCTTCTGTTTCATATAGAGAATCTAACTGACCTTCAGTGCTTTGCCCAGCGAGTTGCATTGCCATCATGATGCAGAACCTAAGCAGTCTTTTTTTCTTCATATATTTTTTATTGTAATTAATAGAAGGGTTACATTATGTTCACCAGATAGAAGGTGCATTACTTCACAAACCTTGATACTCTTTTTCATGTCTTGGTCCTCATTTCCCTCCCCCCACCCCTGACCTTCATCTTGTTTCCCCCTTCCCTATCCTATTTCAAATAACCAAATAAACATATATACAATATATCAGATACCAAGGTAAAATACTGTAACAATCCTAAGCAGTCTTAAGGATCGCAAGGATATGTGCAGTAGAGACTTCATCTACCCGGGGTAGCTTTCTCTGTCTAGGGGACATCATAATGGGCCTTAGGCTTCCTTTATCTCTTGCTACTCACCTGTTGGTAATGGATAAAATTCATGAAATAAAGGGAAATTAA
This sequence comes from Megascapheus bottae, assembly GCF_031878675.1. Lineage (NCBI taxonomy): Eukaryota > Metazoa > Chordata > Mammalia > Rodentia > Geomyidae > Megascapheus > Megascapheus bottae. Next base: position 47,597,354 of record NC_143522.1, on the reverse strand, counting down.
GATTATTATTCCTGCCTTACAGGAGCTCACAGGCTTAGGTCTACCACTCATAAAGGAAATCTTTGCTACCGATCTCAACTTCAGTAAGGAATAATGAATTTACTTGTAATGGTTTAAAAGTATAGTTTGATTGAACTTTCTACTTGATCTTAGTTCTAGAATAATTCTTTCCATGTTCCCAGCTATCTTCCTTTAGTGCTCCCCTTTTTATTTTATTGTTGGGTGGATGTACAGAGGGGTTACAGTTACATTCATCAGGTAGTGAGTACATTACTTCCTGAACATTTGTTACTCCTTCCCATGTTTTTCCCACCACTTCCCCCCCACTCCTCCCACTCATCTTGTTTATCCCTTACTTTCCCTTTTTCAAATAAAAAAATAAATGTATATACAATATACCAGGTATCAAAGTCAGACACAATAACAACATGAGATAAACCTCAAGGGGAAAAGAAGAGAAAAGGAATAGCTTCAGATAGCACATTAAAAAATCACAAAGATAAACGTCTTGTTTCCATATCCTAGAGTTCATTTCGCTTAGGTTCATCCTATATGACCATATGTACATAGCTTTTGAGCTATTATGATCCTCTGTGAGGAGAATCCTAGATGTGTACTAATTGTTACAGATAAGAGAAACTATGGAGCCTATGTTTCTTTGGGTCTGGCTTACTTCATTTAATATGATTTTTTCCAAGTCTTTCCAGTCCTCTTGTTTATTAAGAGCAACGCACCAGTCTCATAGCCTCTCCTCACTATGTATTTTGTTTCTTTATTTGTTTACTAGTTATAATGTAAGCTAAATTCTTACAACAGAGTTCCAGAAATGAAGTAACTCTGTCCTATGAGGTCATTAAGGATTGAATCTGGTGAGCAGCTGTGTTGTACTGAACATGTAACTTCTGTATTAGGCATCCAGAAAAGCTGCTTCAATGATTGACATTATAGCCTCAGAGAGGGGCAGTGGAGTCTATGTCAGACAACTTGACCTTACACTGACCACTGGATTTGACAGCATAGCATGTGACTAATGATCTCTATAAGACATGAATGTAAAAATGAAACAGGTCCTTGGAATTCGTTTCCTGTCTGTCTGTATCATATATCTATTATCTATCTATAGCTATACCTATGTATCTATCTGTATATGTCTGTGTGTATATGTTTATTATCTATTATCTATCATCTATCATCTCTTATCAATCAATTTATCAATCATCTGTGCCTTACTTTTCATCCCCCTTCTCATCTATTCAACCTATCAATCCCTATCAATCTACCTATCTTTCATCTATCTATTTGATCTATCTATCTATCTTTTTGGTTTTCCTGTGAGTCCTATTTACAATTCTAGTGTGACTTGCAGCTTCTTGATATTGGGTTGGTTCAGTTTTGTCAAGCCATGGGCGTATCTTTCACTGAGAAGATAACTGCATGCAAAGGAACAAATAGGTGCTAACTAAGAGTAGAAACAATTATAAAATACTTGTCCAAACTGAAGTGTTATACAAATGCTAAAAAATGACACTAAGCAAACTGATTGTCATGACTTTAAAGGAAGTGTTAGGTTGAAGTGTTTTGATATGCATGGCATTTAAATGATCTGAATAGGTGTTTAGGTGCTCATTCAAGAGACTATTCTAACTACTTGGGTAAAACAAGAGTCTGTTGTACACACTCCAATGTTTAGATGCTTCCGAGAAAACTTTATCGTGTTGAAATATTTTATTTACAAAGCAAGGATTGTGTTGCCTTGATTAAATTAAGCAGAAGAAAGGACATTGCCTAATGAAAATATTTCCTTCTTTGTCTTCATTTTTCATTCTGACATTCCTGGAGTCTCCACCTATGACACATTTGATGCCCCTGTGTCTCTGTGTTGACCAGACCCCACACATGACAGGCATGGATTCTTGCTGGAGGTAAAGGTTTCTTATTTTAGAAACATGTTTTTACATCATGGTTAGATAAAGAAATCTTTCCCAAAGCAATAACTTGGCAATTTGAATGTTAAGTGAAAGAGAAACAAATGCTCCATATTGCATATTATCTGTAGCGTTTTTTTCCTGGTATCATGATTTGAGTTCTGAACTTCCAGCTTGCTCAGCTCATGCTTGACCACTTGAACTATGCTACCAGGCCTGCTTTTCGCTGTTTAATTGGAGAGGGAGTCTTGTTGACTTCTCTACAATCTGGCTTGAGTCCTGATCCTCTCAGTTTCTGCCTCTTGAGTAGTTAGGAATATAGGGCATGAACCACTGATGACTGTCAGTTTTAAAATAGGAAAAGATAAATACTTTTCATAATTCCAGGCACCAGTGGCTCATGCCTGTAATTCTAGCTACTCAGGAGGCTGACATCTGAGGATGATGATTCAAAGCCATCCTGGGTATGGAGGTCCATGAGACTCTTATCTTCATTGAACCAATGGCACTAGCTTTGAGCTGAGGAGCTCAGGGAAAACACCCAGGCCCCACAAGCAAAAATAAACAAATAAATAAATAAGCAAATAAAAGCAAACTAGATGTGTTGAGTTTGATTTTTTGTCACAAATTGAAATGTAATAATAATGAAAAGTTTCCTTTTTCCTTTTTAAATTGGAACTTTCTGAAGAAAAAATAGTGTGTGAAACAATTTGATATTTAAGACAATAGAGGTTATTTTTCTGCTAGTCATGGAGCTTGAACTCAGGGCCTTGGCACTGTCCTTGGACACTCTTTGCTCAAGTCTAGCACTCTGCCACTTGAGCCACTGCACCACTTCCGGCTTTTTCTGTGTATGTGGTACCAAGGAATTGAACCCAGGGCTTTGTGCATGCGAGGTGAGCACTCTACCACTAGGCTACATTCCTGGTCCCAACAATAAAGTTTTTATCATAAGAAAAAAAGTGAAAGCAAAAACGAAACCTCCAAATTTTCCATAATAGCATTTAAATATTGGGGTAGACTCAGATTTAGCTCTTGTAGAACTCATGAATACTTTCATTTAAAGTATTCATTCTAATTATTACCAGAATGGTGAAACCGCTGGCTGTGGACTCAGAAATGAATTCTGATTTTGAACTACCAAGATCTTGTTTTCCTGCCCCTCAGGATTGTATTTATTTGTTACTGGTTATAGGTTGTAACACAATAATAGTACCTGGCTATTAGGTACTACTTATTTTTAGGGAGGATTTTCTCTTTGCTCAGACACAAATTGAGTGTTCCTCATCTGAAATGCGTGACAACAGAGGTGTTTTCAGAATTTTCTTTAGTAATATAATGAATATATTGGAGATGGAGCTCAAGTCTAAATTCATTTGTTTCATACATACTTTTTATACACAGCCTGAAGATAATGCTGTAGGATATTTTGGTGTGCTTTTGACTGAGACCTAGCATGAAGTCAGTTGTGGAATTATCTACTTGTGAAGTCATGTTGCTACCTCGAAAGTTTTGGATTTTGGAACATTTGGAGTTTGGATCTTTGATCTAGGGATGCGCAAATGATTCTATGTTCAACATCTTTCCTGCTAGTGATTTTATTTTATTTTATTTTTTTTTTTTGGTGGTGGTGCTGGGGTTTTAGCTCGGGATCTTAGTGCTGTCCCCCTTAGATTTTCACTCAAGGATGGTACTTTATCTCTTGAACTACACTTCCACCTCTAGCTTTTCATTGGTTAATTGGAGAGAAGAGCACTGAAGATTTGGCTACTGGGGTTGGATTCAAATCTCAATCCTCAGATCTCAACCTCCTGAGGATCTAGGATGACAGGTATGAGCCACTAGCTCTTGCTAGTGATTTTAAATCTTAGTTTCACTGTGATCCCCTGGGAATATTCTTTCATGGTATGGAAGTACAGCTTAGAGCTCAGCCTCATACTTCTACTAATCTCCTGCTATGACCTAAGGTAAATTTATTGTTATTTCTGTATTTGTCAGTTGTGGGGCTTGAACTCTGGGCCTGGGCACTGTCTCTGAGCTCTTCAGCTCAAGGACAGCACTCTACAACTTGAGCCACAGCACCACACACCACACACACACACACACACACACACACACACACACACACACACAAACTATGGGATAAATACCAATTGAAAACTTACCTGTGGCTCTCAGATTCTCTTCTTTTCTCTTAAGAAAAGGGCTTTCTAGTGGTTAATTGGAGACAAGAGTCTTATATACTTTCATGCCCTAGATGGCTTTGAACCATGATCCTGAGACCTCAGCCTCCTGAGTAGCTAGGATTACAGGCATAAGCCACCAGGGCCTGATATAAGGTAACTTTATTAACTCAGAATATAACTGAGGCTAAATTAAAAAAGTGGTATTCATAGAATTCACATGTAGAATGGCTGTGTATGCCTCAGTGGTAGAGTACTTGTCATGGGTTCAATTGTGAGGCTATGGATTCAAGCTCCAGCATTGGAAACAAACAAAAAACCCAAGTCTGATGGTCTTTAGGACAGGTAATTTACACAGTGTTGTGAATGCTTCCCAGGAAGGAAGCATGTCTTGCTATAGTATGTTTCTCTTGTAGTAGTTGAGTAGTTCAGATAAATAGTTGCTGACTAAGTGTTTTCTAACCAAATACATGAAAGCAAAGAATATCCTATTATAGTTTATATTAGATTTGATTTTCTTTAGTTGTTGCTAGTGCTGGAAGATTAGACTGTCTAATTTGCATTGTCATTTTGCAAACCAAAATGTGGTTATATTTATCAAAGAATCTTTCTACTTTAAGAATCCTTTTGTAATAATTTATCAATCCTAGGTAAGTGGTGACTTAGTTTCTGTGATTTCAGCACTTGGGAGGCTGGAGCAGAAAGATTGTGAATTTGGGGCCCTCTTGGGTTACCTAGTAAGACTGTGTTAAAAAAACCCCCCACCCCTCCCTTAGTCTCAAAACAATTAGAACACATTTGATCGGTCCTTGCCTAATGTATGCTTTGTAAATTTCTCTCTCCCTGAAGTAATAAAGAAGCATGAATCTAAACGAAATGCTACAGAGCCATCATAACAGCCAGGGGAACCTGCAGTTACCACTTTGGTTTATCACTTTCTTCTTTCAGAGGATGCTTGCCACCAAATGTTAAATGAAAACATCTCCATGTGCAATTGAAAATACAGAGATGAAGGCTCTAGAGACTCTTCAGAAAGGAAGTGTTATATTTTAGTATTCACTTATTATTTAAAGATGTAATGCTTAATTCCCAGGGGAACCTATTCTGAAGTTAAAAGAAAAAAAATGTAAAGCTTTCTCCTTGGGGCAGAGGTGAAGGGAGTGGGAAGAAAAGGAACAAAGTTTGGGGGTTACTTTTAGAAGTTGTTTACAGAGGTTCCTAGAGCAAAGGTGCTGTAGGCTTTGGGGCCATGGCTGTAGAAATTGGGGATGGGAATCACCCTTTTCCTGTCATTATAGCTGAGTAGGGCAGGGACCTCTGAACACTAACCCTAGATACCTGCAAGATGTGGATATTCTGTTCTGTTCTCCAAGAGAGCATACTGGTCCACCCTTGATCTCTCCCCTCTCTCCTCCCCCCTCCCCCCAACTAAGGAAAGGAGGAAAATTTCTTCCAGAGCCTGTTGAGGTGTTTCTTGGTGCTGGGCTCTGGCAGGATACAGCAGTTGAAGTGTAGTGCATTAAAAAAAAAACTCTGGAAATGAAAACATGATTTTGAAGTAGTCTGTCGTATTGAAATGCAGCACTCCGCTTCTCTTGGAAGCAAGACTTGCTGGAGGCTCACTGGTGCACAAGGGTCCTCAAAGCAAAGAGGCTCAGAAACAGCAGGAATGGGATCTCAAGAAAGGTATCACTCATCCTATGAAACAAATTGCCCTAATTAAAAAGAAAAAAAAAGTGTCACGTTAGCAAGAGTCGTTCCACTGGCAATATGATGATGTGAGGATGAGAGCAAGTTGTAAAAAGCCTCCATAGAAATCTCTACTCTCCTGACTTCACATCTGCTTTTTGAGGTGTGATTTTAAAAGAAAAGGACCTGGATATTGATGTGTGGCCAGTGGCCCTCTCCTCTGTATCTGCTCTCTCAGGAACTGAGGTCTTGGAAACACGTTCTTTTCCTTTTCCTTTTCATCCCCTCATTTGTGGATGCAGGTGCAAGAGAGAGCAATATTTCAAGATGTTAATATTTTCATCATCTGTGAATTCCTGTAGAATATTGAAAACTTACATTTTCTTTATTTGTATATTTATAGAAGTCCTGTGCTCTTAAGGAAGAAAAAAAGAAAAGAATAAGTAACATTTATTGAAATATACTCATATTTGAGGTCGTTGGCAGATTGACTAAGCCTCTAATTTTATTTTATTTTATTCTATTTTGCCAGTTCTGGGCTTGGGCTCAGGGCCTGAGCACTGTCCTTGGTTTTTTTCTCAAGGCTAGTGCTCTACCACTTGAGCCACAGCACCATTTCTTGCTTTTTAATATGTTTGGGGTACCGAGGAATCGAACCTGCGTGCATGGTAGGCAAGCACTCTACCACTAGGCCAAACTCCCAGCCCAAGCTTCTGTTTTTATTAATGTTTATATATTTGCTGTTTTGTTTTGTTTCATTTGCATGAATTAATGCATTTCATTTTGTCATGTTCTTAAAAATGCTTAAATTTAGTCAGCTTTAATTGAATCATTTTCTCTATTGTCCTGGGAAATCCTCATTCTGTTTCAAAATTGAATGGAAATACCCAAACCAGAATGATGTATTGAAATTAAATATGTGTGTTTGGGAATGTTAATTCTCTGTAGGTTCTTTGCAGTATCATCTGAAATTTCCATAAAGATGTTAAGTTTGGGTTTGTACCATTGCTTCTCAGATTTTTTTATTTTTTTATTTTTTTTGCTTCTCAGATTTTAATGTGCATACAAATCACTTGGGGATTTTGTTGAAGTGTGATTGCGACTCAGAAGTCCCTGAAAAGAACCCAAAGTCGTTCATTACTCTCTACCTCTCAAGTGCTGCCCTGGCTTCTGGGGTCAGAGACCACATATTTCTAGTAAATGCATTTACAATTGGGTTCCTTTGGTTACAGTCTAGTGATTCAGTGGATTTAGAATATTAACTTACTTAAGATATAAAAATTTCACAATGAATCTAATAATCAAATTCTTTTTTTTCTTTTCTTTTCCTTTTTGGGGGTGAGATGGGGTAGTACTAACGCTTGAACTCAGGGCCTTGAGCTTGCTAGATAGTCACTGTTCCACTTGGGCTGAGCCTCCAGCCCTTCTTGATTTGTTACTTTTCAAGTAAGGTCTTGATTTTTGCCTTGACCTGTTTGGACCATGATCTTCCTATATACCCTTTCTGCTTGTGCTATGTTATCAAACCCAGGCATATAGTACCAGGCCTAGCATTTTGTTTATTTTACTTTTTATTTTTTGTCAGTCATGGGGCTTGAACTCAGGGCCTGAGCACTGTCCTTGGACGCTTTTTGCTCAAGGCTAGCACACTATCACTAAAGCCACATTCCTCTTCTGGCTTTTTCTGAGTATGTGATACCAAGGAATAGAACTTGGGGACTAGTGCATGCTAGGCATGCATTCTACCACTAGGCTTTGCTCCTAGCTCCTTATTATTATTATTATTATTATTTCTCTTTTCAAACCCAACTTTTTATTGTTTGGGTCTTTTAAATATTTTGTCCAGTCTGGCCTCAAAATGTGATGCTCCTGATATCATTCTCCTGAATAACTAGAATTACAGGCATAAACCATGGTGCCCAGGTAAAAATTCCCTTTTCTTAAGAGAAGAGAATCTGAGAGCCACAGGTAAGTTTTCAATTGGTATTTATCCCATAGTTTATGTGTGTGTGTGTGTGTGTGTGTGTGTGTGTGTGTGTGTTATCTGACATTGGAGCTTATCCATTGTTCTCCTGGTCAGATAACTATCAGAGATGGGTGGGTTAGAAAAACTGTATGGTACCCTCTGTACATCTATTTTATACTAACAATAAAATACTTAATTTATTGGATATCAATGTCAAAATAGTTCTTCATTATCAAGCTTTTACCCAAATCCCTGAAGAACATTCAGTAATTTGGTGGATTGAATTACGGAGTCCTTGCTCTCCCCATTTTGGCTAATCATAGCATCGAAGTAAACAATTAAGTCAAATAATTAACCTTTTTTTTGTTTAAATTTCCTTTTAGGAATTTCTGAGAACAAGTTTTATGCATGCTCTATTTTATTTTATTTTTATTGTCAGGGCAATGTATAGAGGGGTTGTAGTTACATTCACCAGGTAGTAGTTGCATTACTTTTCACACATTGTTTCCCTTCTCATGTTTTTGTCCCCATATCCCAATCATCTTGTTTTCTCCCATTCCCTTTCCTATTTCAAATAAACAAATAAATGTACATATAATATACCAGGTAACAAAGTCAGATTCAGTAACAATATGAGATTAACCAAAGGGCAGAAAAAGAGAAGAGTAATAATGCAGTACATTAAGACAACAATCACACAAGATAAAGCTCTGTTTCCATATCCTAGAGATGCATGTTCTATTTTGTATAACTTTAGTTGTCAAAGGAGGTTTTAGAGTTGCCCACCATAAGACATAGAAGAATGGAGTAAGGATACCAACTTAAAATCAAGACTTAACATAAAAAGTATCTACAACAGTTAATGGCCGTTATTGAGAAAACTTAGAGGTCGTTTTCTTCTTAGGATTTGAGTTACTTGAGACATTTCTAGGCTTGCTAGTGCCCCCTTGTTCCTCTCTGAATCTTAACCCCCCATCTTAAACAATGGATACAAATTATCTGGTAAATGTAAGCTATAGGTGTGAAAATTTATTGACTTTATAATATGCTTTTCTGGAAATACAGAAACAAATAACCTGTTCAAAATATCCTGAATAAGAACAACACTCCCAGATTTCCACTAATAGAGATACTGCTCTGTGTATATGACATTTTGGAGTTTTATCCATCACTATACAGTAATATTACATATTTGAGTCTCCCTCGTGGATTTGAGATGATATGGTTGAATTTGGAAGGTGTAAATTCAAATAATATGTTTCCTAGACTTTACTCTTGAAAACAGCTAGCACTGGCCAGGCCCTGAGACTGAGATCTAGAGGATCAGGATTCAAACCCATATGATATAGTAATTCTTTTTAAAAGACATGGAAGGATAGAAAAAGTAAATACATTGCTCTGATCTCACAGCTAGTCAACGAAAGATCCGAGAAATTTCCCATTGCTTTTGTTAAATTATTCTTGTGAAGGTGATGTACAGAGGGTTCGCAGTTATATAAGTCAGATAAAGAGTACATTTCTTTTTGAACATTGTTACCCCTTCCTTGTTCCTCGCCTAGTTTTTCCCTCAATACTATCTACAGGTTGTATAGTTCAATTTCAACATAGTGTCTAATGAGCACCACTGTTGCTTTTGTTCACCTTTATCCCTTCATTTCTGTGCCTCCCCTCAAAACCCCAGAGATATATAAAGGAACTTTCCTGCCATAGCCAGATACACTGATCTTTTCAGAGTTCCTTGAGACTATACTTTTTCTATTTCTAGTTCTGTTTCTCCATTTTTTTTTCTTACTTGAATGTCATCTTCTCATCTTTTAGAATTTAGTTCAAAAGTCACTTCCTTGGAGAATTCTTTGACTTGCTGCCAGTCTGACCTTGTATCCAGTCCCCCTGCACTTACCTATAACCACTTGTACTGCTCATTGCTGTCACCATTTTTATTATCCTTGTAGTGTTGTCTATCTTTTCCAGAAGTAAACTGTGAAGCAAGGCTTATTAGCTCTGCCTGGCACATACTAAGTGCACAGTAAATGTTTAGAGAATGAATAAAATGGAATGATCCTCAGATTTGAATTGGTTCCTAGAATGAATATTAGTGGAAGGTGGGCTGAGCTCAGGAAAGAAGGGGAAGAATATCGTTTGAAAAGAACCAGAACCAGAACCACATCTCTTGCTGACTGTCTTAGTGGTTTCATTGTGTTTTCTTTTCACTTTGCCATGAGGAGCACTCTTGATTTTTGTTTGAAGATAATATTATTCTATGAGGAAATGTAGCAGTTTTTAGTCTCTTTAGTGACTCTGACTTTATTTCAAAAGATCTTAAAACTTATGATAATATTGGTCATTATATGTAGATCAATTAAATGACATACTCTTAAATATATTAAATACATACACTATTTAAAACTATATGTAGATGCAATTATAAATAATATACTACTTAAAAGCATTGAGGAATCATACTGATTTTAAGAAATTATTTATTTGCCTAGTTAATGCTCTAAGGACTTTCATTATAATGTTTAATATTTACATAGGATCATCAAGGTCCTCTCCAAAATTACATTTGATTCTTTCGTTCTTCAGTGGTTTATTCATTCCTTAGAAGAAATTTAAACTTTCCTTTGATTTCTTGCCATATGGAGAGCATTCACAAAGCAATTACTACAGGCAAAAACTGGTATAATTTTTACATTTTAAAAAAATGACAGTAGTAGGGCTTGAACCCAGGGCTCTATGTTTTCACTTGGCACTTTTGCTCAAGTCTTTTTAACATGGACTTTTCTGTCTAGCCTGGGTTTGAACTATGATTCTTGGATCTAATTTTCAGCTCTTAAAATGTATGAAAATATTTTATGTTATGAAAAATCATATTTGTTCATAATTATCAACTATATTAACCATCACTGAGAAACGAAACAAAGTATCTTTCTAATAGATCAGAGTTCTTGTACCATCTTTTAAGTCTATCCTATACATTTCTGCAATGTAATTATTTTTTAGATTTCTAATTTTGACATTGTAATTTCTCGTCAAAAAGCTACAATGGCTCTAATTTACTTTTTCTTTCTTATTTCTTAGGATTTCCCAGCAAATATACTGCTGTATTCAGGTTAGGCATTTAACTGAGAACAAGGAAAACTTAGGTCAAACCCTTGTTGTACTATTTGCTGCCAAGCCTTGGGCTGAGTGCCTAATAATGAATTGCACATTTATAGCCCACGCCGCCCTAGGAGAGGCATGATTACTGTTATCTTGATTTTTGCTGGCCAGAAAAATACAGCTTAAGGGAGTTAGAAAATTGGCCCAATGCCACAGAAATAAAATATATGGGCTAGAAAGTGATGCATTTCTAGCTTCTGAAAACATTTAAAACATAGCCAATTTTTAATTGAGGTGTAAGTAGTAATTTTGAATCTACTAGATTTTTACCAACCATATCCAAACTTATCTTAAAAATAAATTCTGAATACTACCATACAAGTTTACTAAGAAGAGATTACTTCTACAGCTTAAAAAAATCAGTACCATTGGCATTTTATTTGAAGAATGATGATTGGACAGTTTAGGGGGAAGCTTTATAATTTGATCATTATCTTTTGCTTTGCTTCATGAATGCTTAAAAATTTGGAAGCATATTCCTACTTCCTTAGCTAGTCAAGATGGTCAATCTATTCTATAAATATGTTTAGAAACGACTACTGAGAGGAAAAGAGAAAGCACTGAAACTAATTATCCAAGTGTTCTAACATATATGTATATATAATGTATATACATAACCTATATATGTTACAGAGTATATATATATATATACACACACACATATATACAGAGTATATGTAAACATATAAATGTAACAATGCTGAAAGTTTAACTTCAAGAAAAGTCTGACTATTTAGGAATTTGAAACTGAGATCCCCTTTTATGAAAATTGATACAATGAGCACCCATTTTTTGTATATATAATATAACACTATATGCATGAATAATATATTATTAGTATAACATATGCATGTGTAACCTATTACATATATTTATATATGTATGTTATATATATCATTCTTTTTTTCCATATATATTTTATTGTAGTTAATAGAAGGGTTACATTGTATTCATCAGATAGAAGGTGCATAACTTCACAAACATTAATACCCTTTCTCATGTCCTCATTTCCCTCTCCCTCCCAATGCTCATCTTGACTTTCCCCCTTCCCTATCCAATTTCAAATAACCAAATAAGCATATATAGAATATAACAGATAACAAGGTGAAATATTGTAACAATGTGAGATAACCAAGGGACAGCAAAAGAGATGAGAAATAACATAGTACATTAAGGACAACAATCACTCATTATATGGCTTTTGTTTCTATATCCTGGAGGTCCTTACATTTAGCATCATACTATATGGCCTATGTATCTAGATTTTGTTCTATTGTAAATCTCTGCTAGGAGAGCCCAAGGTTTCTACTGATTATGACAAATGAGGGAAACCATTGAGCCTATGTTCCTTTGAGTCTGGCTTATTTCACTTAATATGATTTTTCTGTCTTTCCATTTCCTTACAAATGGGCAATGTCATTCTTTCTGACAGCAGTATAGAATTCCATTGTGTATAAATACCATATCTTGTTGATGTACTCATCAACTGAGGGACATCTAGGTTGGTTCCATATCTTTGCTGTGGTAAATAGTGCTGCAATGAACATCATTGTGCTAGTGGATTTAGTATGTCCTTGTTTCTGTACGATTGGGTAAATGCCAAATAGTGGAATTGCTGGGTCATAGGGGAGTTCTATGTTTAGCCTTTTGAGGCACTGCCACACTGCTTCCCATAGTGGTTGAACGAGTTTGCACTCCCACCAACAGTGTAGTAGTGATCCCTCCTGGAAACATCCCCTTCAACATCTGTCATTACTAGATTTCTTGATCCTGGCCATTCTGACTGGAGTGAGATGGAATCTTAAAGGTGTTTTGATTTGCCTTTATTTTATGGCCAGAGATGTTGAGCATTTTTGTGTCTATAGGCCATTTTTATTTTTTCTTCAGAGAATACTCTCTTTAAGTCTTTCTGCTAAGAAGTGTTTTTGCTATATGGAGTCTTTTACTATTCCATATGAAATTTTGGATTCCTCTTCTATTTCTGTAAAGAATGACATTGGGATATTGATGGGTATTGCATTGAATTTGTAGATAACCCTTGGCAAGATTGCCATTTTCACGATGTCAATTCTTCCAATCCAGGAGCATGGGAGGCTTTTCCATTTCCTTAGTTCTGCCTTTATTTCCTTTTTTAGGGTTTTAAAGTTTTCATCAAAAATATCCTTTACATTCTTAGTTATTTCCTAGGTACTTTATTTTCCTCGAGGCTATTGCAAAAGGAATTGCTTTTCTGATTGTTGCCTCATTCCTCTCACTGTTGGCATAGAGGAAGGCAGTTGATTTTTGAGGGTTAATTTTATACCCTGCTACTTTGCCAAAGTTTTGAATCAGCTCAAGGAGCTTGGGAGTGGAGTCTATAGGGTTCTTTAAATACAGAATCATGTCATCTGCAAAGAGGGAAAGTTTCACTTTGTCTTTCCCTCTTTGGATCCCCTATATGCTTGCTTCTTGCCTTATTGCACAGGCTAGGAATTCTAATACTAGGTTAAAGAGGAGTGGAGAGAGTGGACATCCTGGTCTTGTTCCTGATTTTGGAGGAAATGGCTTTAGCTTTTCGCCATTAAGTATAATGCTAGCTGTGGGTTTGTCATACACAGCCTTTATTATACTAAGGAATGTTCCATGGATTCCTAGTTTCTCCAGAACTTTTAGCATAAAGGGATGTTGGAGCTTGTCAAATGCCTTTCTGCATCTATTGAGACAATCATGTGATTTTTGTCCTTGCTCCTGTTGACGTGTTGAATTATATTAATTGATTTGTGTTGAACCAGCTTTGCATCCTTGTGTTGAATCTTGTTTGATCATAGTGTATAATTTTTTTGATGACTTGTTGAAGACAGTTGGCTAGTATTTTGTTGAGAAGTTTTGCATCAATATTCATCAAAGAAATGGGTCTATAGTTTTCTTTCTTTGATGAATCTCTGTCTAGTTTGGGGATGAGGGTTATACTGGCTTCGTAGAATGAGTTTGGCAAAGAGCCTTCGCTTTCAGTTTTGTTGAAGAGCTTGAGGAGTATTGGTGTGAGTTCTGTTTTGAAGACCTTATAGAATTCAGCTGTGAATCCATCTGGTCCTGGACTTTTCTTAGATGGAAGGTCTCTTATTGTTATTTCTATTTCAGTGCTGCCTTCTCCTGGGATTAGGGTTGGTTTGTTCCTCTTTTTCCAGGAGCTCAAGGTGACACATTAAATTGTTGGTTTGTGAGTTTTGCAATTTGTTATTGTAGGCACTCATAGCTATAAATTTTCTTCTGAGCACTACCTTTGCTGTGTCCCAAAGCATCTGGTATTTTGTGTGCTCCTTTTTGTGAAATTTCATGAACTGTTGAATTTCTGTTCTGATCTCCTCGATGACCCATTGATGACTCAACAATGTATTGTTCAATCTCCATGAGTTACAGGGTTTTTGTTGGTGGAGATTGGCGTTCAGTTCCAATTTGAGGCCCTTGTGGTCTGAGAGAATGGCAGGGAATAATTTCAGTGTTTCTGAATCTGCAAAGGTTTGTTTTATGCCCTAAAATGTGGTGTATTTTGGAAAATATTCCATGTGCTGCTGAAAGAAACGTATATTGTGTTGTTGCTGGGTGAAATAATCTGCAGATGTCTGTTAGATCCAGTTGGTCTATACAGTTGTTCAATTCTGAGGTTTCTCTGTTGAGTTTTTGCCTGGTTGATCTGTCCGTAGGTGAGAGTAGTGTGTTAAAGTCACCAACAATCATTGTGTTTCGATCTATGTGTAATTTCAGTGAAAGTAAAGTTTGCTTGATGATGTTCGGTGCTCCGGGATTAGGTGTGTAGATATTTAGGATGGTTATGTCTTCCTGGAGTAGAGATCCCTTTATTAGTATGTAATAACCTTCTTTGTCTTTTCTCACTAATTTTAGTTTGAAGTTTATTTTATTTGATATGAGGATGGCAACTCCAGCCTGTTTATGGGGGCCGTTAGTTTGATAAACTTTATTCCAATCTCTCACTTTCAAAAAATGTTTGTTTTTTTGGGCAAGATGTGTCTCTTGAAGACAGCAGAACAATGGATCTTGCTTTTTGATCCAACTAGACAGTCTATGCTGTTTAATTGGAGAGTTAAGTCCATTGATATTGAGAGTGAGGATTGAAAAATATTTACTAGTTCCTACCATTTTTAAAAGCTTTCATTAGGGCCTGTTGCTTGACAGTTCTTGTGGTACTTAGATGGCATGAGTTTTAGGTGCCATTTTTTGGTCAGTATTATGTTTGTGTTCGTTTTCAATGTGTAGAACATCTTTGAGAATTTTCTGTAATGCTGGTTTGGTTGCTAGGTAATGTTGCAACTTTTCCTTGTAATGGAATGTTTTTATTGTTCCCTCAGTTATGAATGAGAGCTTATCTGGGTACAGTATTCCTGTTTGGTAGTTATTTATCTTAATGGCATGACATATATCCTTCCAATCTCTTCTTGCTTGCGTGGTCTCTGCTGAGAAATCTGGGTTATTCTGGTTCGTTTTCCTTTGTAGGTGATTGTTCTCTTCTCCCTAGTCTCTTTTAGGGTCCTTTCCTTGGTCTCTATTGATCTGTATGGATTATAATGTGGCATGTGGGATGTGCTTTTCTGGTCAGATCTGTTTGGGGTTCTACAAGCTTCTTGTATCTGGATAGGCCTGCCCTTCTGGATGTTTGGGAAGTTCTCCGAGATGATTCCCTGTAGTATATTTTCAATACCATTGACCTCTTTCTCCAGACCCTCCTCAATACCAATTAACCTTAAATTAGGCTTCCTATTTGTATCTTGGACCTCCTGAAGTGTTCTCTCACATTTCCTAGATTTGGTTTGACTCATTTTCTGTTCTTTATAACAACTAAATTATCTTCAAACCTGGAAATTCTCTCTTCTGCATTGTCTAAAGTGCTATCAAAACTTTCTACTTCATTCTTCATCTCCCTTGTTTCTAATTGGTCATTTTTGATGCCTTGCATCTCTTGTTTTAGATCATGTATGGATTTCTTTAACTCCTTGTTTTCCTTTTGAATGATTAGTTCAGCAGCTTTATTCACATTGGACATTTGTTGGAGTTCGGTCACCTTTTTGTTTGTGGATTCTATGAATTCATCCATTTTTCTTTGAAAAACCTTTATTATGGCTTCCTTTATGGCTTCCTCCTGTATCTCTTTCTGCATGTTTTCAAACTTTTCATTAATCAAATCAAAACAACTCTATGATTCCACCTCACTCCAGTTAGAATGGCCAGGATCAAGAAAACTAATACGAACAGATGCTGGAGGGGATGTGGCCAGGAGGGATCACTACTACACTGTTGGTGGGAGTGCAAACTCATTCAACCACTATGGAGAGCAGTATGGCAGTTCCTCAAAAGATTAACCATTGAGCTCCCCTATGACCCAGCAATTCCAGTACTTGGCATTTACCCAATTGTCCAGAAACAAGGGCATACTAATGCTACCAGCACAACGATGAACTGGTATCTTGGCAAGAGCTCAGAAATACTCACACTGAACTGCTGCCATCTTCTGCCTATCTCTGCACCCATGGTTTTTTAAAAAACATATTTTCCATAGCATTGGGTACCTAAGTTTTGAGTCATCGCTCTTGTACAATTTGGATCTAATAGCCACATATTAAGGATACCATGCTTTTGTTCCTTTGGTCTTGACTTGTCTCACTCAACATGATTTGCTCTAGATTGATCCATTTCCCTGTGAATGCCATTTTTTTGAATTTTGAAGATAAATGATTTATTTCAGAGGTTGATGGCAGAGCAAGACCCACCAGTTAATTTAATTTTATCTATCAATTCTTTCCACTCTCGGTTATTTAGCATATCAAAGATATGGAACCAAGCCAGATGGCTCTCAGTAGATGATTGGATCCAAAAGATGTGGTACTTATACAGAATGGAATTCTATACTGCCATCAGAAAGAATGACATTGCCCCATTTTTAAGGAAATGGAAAGACTTGGAAAAAATCATATTAGGTGAAGTAAGCCAGACCCAAAGAACATAAGCTTAATCGTTTCCCTTGTTTGTAATAATTAGTACACATCTAGGACTCTCTTAGTAGAGGGTTACAATAGCTCAAAACCTAGGTACATAGGTCATATAGGATGAGACTAAATGAAAGGATCTCTAGGATATGGAAACAAGAGATTTATCTTGTGTGATTTTTGTTCTTAATGTACTAGGTTATTTCTCTTCTCTTTTTTTGCTCTTATGGCTAATCTCATGTAGTTACTGTATCTGACTTTGTTACCTGATATATTGCATATGTGTTTGTTTATTTGAAATAGGAAAGGGATGGGAAAACAAGATGATTGGGAGGGGGTGGGTTAGAGAAACAAGGACAAAAACATGAGAAGTAATGCACCTACTATCTGATGAATATAACTATAACCCTTCCATACATTATTATGACATTTAAAAAAAAGGAGAAAAGAAAACTAAAAAGAAGAAGTGTTCATGTCTCAAAATCCTGAAAGGTAATGGTTATAACGAAGTTAAAATATTCATATATTACTTTTAGGATCTAATATCCATGTATCAAAGAGACCATGCACATTTTGTTCCGTTGGTCTTAGTTATCTCACTCAATGTGATTCACTCTAGTTTTATGTACTTCCCAGCAAATTCCATTATTTTATCTTGTCTGCTGGCCATGTAAAATTCCATTGTATATATGTACCACATTTTTTGTATTCATTCATCTGTAGTAGGGCATCTGGGTTGTTTCCATTGCTTGGCTATTGTGAATAGTGCAGAGATGAACATGGCTGAGCAGGTGTCCTTATCATATCCTAGGTTATGATGTTCAAGATAGATGCCCAGGAGTGGTATGGCGGGATAATAGGGAAGGTCTATATTTGGGTAATCAAGGTTATGGACATGGTCTTGGAGATATAAACAATTACATAGACATAAAAATCTATTATGGGTTATGTACTCTGTAGACATATTGTGTTATATAGATTGATATGTATCTATGACATACAAACCCTCAGCTTAATTTTAATTATGTTCTAAAATTATGTGCCAGTGATTGTATATAGAGATTCCCTTCTTGAATAGTTGTTTGTTAAACATGACATCTGAAATACAATTTTAAAAAGTTAATAAAATAAAAAATTCATACATCTAGTAATTTCATGCCTAACATTGTACAAACTCTTAATAAATGGAGTAATTATTATATGTTTTCTCCCGCTGGTCTCTGAGTTTATTTACAAGCTGTGCAACTTTTATTTGGGACAATTCAGAGCTTAGACCAACAACTCCCAGCAAGTGTTTGTGAAATCAATTACACATCCTTAAATTTTTTCCTATTCTTTGGTTCATCAATTTATGATGTGGAAATTATGCAAAATGAGAAAGAAAGGAAGGTATACATTTTTTTGCCAGTCTTACAGTCTTAGGGCTTGAACTTAGGGCCTGGGCACTATCCTTGGACACTTTTTGTTCAAGGCTAGCTAGTACTCTGCTACTTAAGCTATAGCACCACTTCTGGCTTTTTCTTGTGTATGTGGTACTGAGGAATCAAACCCAGGGCTTTGGGCATGCTAGGCAAGCACTTTACCAATAGGCTATGCTTCCAGTCCAGGCATACATTTTTTTTATTTTTTCATATATTTTTTATTGTAATAATAGAAGAGTTACATGATATTTGCCAGATAGATGGTGCATTAATTCCCATACATTGATACCCTTTCATATGTCTTGGTCCCCATTTCCCTCCCCCCCCACCCCTCATCTTGTTTTCCCCCGTTCCCTAGCCAATTTCAAATAACCAAATACAAATATATCTGATATATCAGGTAACAAAGTGAAATAGTGTAACAATATGAGATAGCCAAGGGACAGCAAAAGTGATGAGTGATAACATAGTACCTTAAGAACAACAATCATTAATTATATGGCTTATGTTTACATCATATTTTAAATGACAAGTTTAACAAACAAGTGTTCAAGGAGGGAATCTCTAATTACAATCACTGGGACTTAGTATTTAGAACTTAATCAAAATTAGGCTAAGGGTTTGTATGTCATAGAAACATATTAATTTATGAAATAAAACATTATGTCTGTAGTGTCATAGGTTTTTATGTCTATATAGTTATGTTTGGATTTCCATTACCATGTTCATAGCTTTGGGTATGCAGTTATTGAGTCCTCGCTCTTGTACTCTTTGGATTTAATAACCGCATATTAAGGATACCATGTGCCTTTTGTTCCTTAGGTCTTGACTTGTCTCACTCAGCATGATTTGCTCTAGATTCATCCACTTCCCTGCGAATGCCACTATTTTATCTTGTCTGTGGCTATGTAGAATTCCATTGTGTATATATACCACATTTTCTGTATCCATTCATCTGCAGTAGGGCATCTGGATTGTTTCCATCACCTGGCTATTATGAATAGTGCAGAGATGAACATAACTGAGCAGGTGTCTTTATAATATCCTGGGTCATGCTGTTCAGGATAGATGCCCAGAAGTGGTATGGTGGGATCATAGGCAAGGTCTATTTTCAGTTCTTTAAGGAACCTCCACACTGCTTTCTAGAGTGGCTGGACTAGTCTACATTCCCACCAGCAGTGTAGTAGGATTCCTTTTTCTCCACAACCCCACTAGCAACTGTCATTGTCTGAGTTCAAAATCTTGGCCATTCTTGTTGGGGCAAGGTGATATCTTAGGGTTGTTTTTATTTGCATTTCCTTTATGACCATAGATGATGAACATTTTCTCATATGTTTTTCTGCCATTTTAATCTCTTCTTCTGATAGGTCTCTCTTTAGTTCCCTTGCCCATTTAGTGAATGGTTTATTGGGTTTTTGGGGGATTAGTTTTTTGAGTTCCCTGCAGATACCAGATATTAAGCATTTGTCAGGTGTATTGTTGGTGAATATCTTTTCCCAGTTGGTTGGCTGTCTCTCTATTTTTGCAACTAT
Organism: Megascapheus bottae; assembly: GCF_031878675.1. NCBI lineage: Eukaryota > Metazoa > Chordata > Mammalia > Rodentia > Geomyidae > Megascapheus > Megascapheus bottae. The sequence goes on along the minus strand of NC_143522.1, from coordinate 47,577,498 downwards.
GTTTTTATCTGTACAGAAATTTTTTATTTTTAGGTAGTCTCATTTATCGAGTCTCTCTCCAATCTGTTGTGACCCTGGGATTCTGTTCAGGAATCTGTTGCCTGTGCCTATGAGTTCCAGTGTCTCTCCTACTTTATCATGTAGCAGTTTCACGGTTTCCAGTCTGACGTTGAGGTCTTTGATCCACTTTGAGTTAATGCTTGTGCATGGCAAAAAGCTAGGGTCAGTTTTTAGTTTTCTGCATGTGGCTGCCCAGTTTTGCCAGCACCAATAATTGAATAGACTGTGTTTGTTCCACTGTATATCTTTGGCTCCTTTGTCAAATACAAGTTGCCTATAGGTATGTGGTTCTATTTCTGGGTCTTCTATTCTGTTCCACTGATCTTCTGGTCTGTTTTTGTGCCAATACCAAGCGGTTTTTGTTATTAAGGCTCTATAGTAGAGTTTGAAGTCTGGTATTGTAATACCACCAGCATTGCTCTTTTTGCCTAGAATTGTTTTGGCTATTCTAGGTATTTTCTTGTTCCATGTGAATCTTTGGATTATATCTTCTATTTCCGTAAAGAATATCTTTGGGATTTTGATGGGGATTGCATTGAATTTGTATATCAATTTTGGCAGTATAGCCATTTTCACTATGTTGATTCTTCCTAGCCATGAGCATGGGATGCCTTTCCATTTCCTAGTGTCCTCTTTAATTTCTTTCATTAGGCTTTTATAGTTTTCATTGAATAATTCCTTTACATCTTTGGTTAAGTATATTCCTAAGTATTTTATTCTTTTGGGGGCTATTGCGAATGGGATCATTTTCTTGATTTGGCCTTCTGTTTGTGTATTGTTGGTGTACAAGAAGGCTACTGACTTCTGAAGATTGATTTTGTATCCTGCCACTTTGCTAAAGTGGTTTATTAATTCTAGAAGTTTGGGAGTGGAGTTTGTTGGGTCACTCAAGTAGAGGATCATGTCGTCTGTGAATAGGGATAGTTTAATTTCTTCTTTCCCTATGTGAATCCCTTTGATGTCCTTTTCCTGCCTTATTGCTCTGGCTAAGGGTTCCAGCACTATATTGAAGAGGAGTGGAGAGAGTGGGCATCCCTGTCTAGTTCCTGATTTTAAGGTGAATGGTTCCAGTCTTTCACCATTTAGTATAATACTGGCTGTAGGTTTTTCATATGTGGCTTTCACTGTTTTGAGGAATGTACCTCTTATTCCTGTTTTTTCTAGTGTTTTCAGCATGAATGGATGTTGTATTTTGTCAGATGCCTTCTCCGCATCTAGAGAAATTATCATATGATTCTTATCCTTAACTCTATTGATATGATGTATTACATTGATTGATTTGGGAATATTAAACCAGCCTTGCATTTGTGGGATGAAGCCCACTTGATCATAGTGTATGAGTTTTTAAATTTGTTTCTGGATTCTGTTGGCTAATATTTTATTGAGGAGTTTTGCGTCTGTGTTCATTAGAGAGATAGGCCTGTGGTTTTCTTTTTTTTTTTTTTGTTGGGTCTTTCCCTGGTTTGGGGATGAGAGTAATATTAGCTTCATAAAATGAGTTTGGTATTACTCCTTCTGTTTCTATTTCTTGGAAGAGTTTCAAGAGTATAGGTGTTATTTCATCTTTAAACGTCTTGTAGAATTCCGCAGTGAATCCATCTGGACCTGGGCTTTTCTTGGTTGGCATTTCCCTGATTGCTTCCACAATTTCGTTGTAAGAAATTGGTCTGTTCAATTTGTTTACCTCATCTTTGTTCAGTGTGAGTATCCTATATTTATTTAAGAAATCATCCATTTCTACTAGATTTTCTTGTTTCTTTGAATATAGGCCCTGGTAGTACCTATTCATTATCGACTGGATTTCTTGGCAATCAGTTGTGATTGTTCCCTTGGGGTCTCTAATCTTGTTTATTTGAGCCTCCCCTTTCCTTTTTTTGATTAATCTTGCCAAAGGTCTGTCTATTTTGTTGACTCTTTCAAAGAACCAACTTTTTGATTTATCAGTTTTGTGTATAGTAGACCTTATTTCAATCTCTGAAATTTCTGATTTTATTTTTGTTATTTCTGTCCTTCTAGTTGTTTTAGAATTAACTTTTTCTTGCCCCTCTAGGTGTTTCAGTTTTTTAATATGTGCTGCTAGTGCGATAAATTTGCCTCTTAAAAGTGCCTTTGCTGTGTCCCATAAGTTCCTTTGTGATGTTTCTTGCTTGTCATTACATTCAAGGAAGTTTTTAATTTCATTTCTGATCTGATCTGTTACCCAGGAGTTATTCAGAAGTGTGTTGTTCAGTTTCCATGTGACTGAATGTTTTTTGACTTTGACTGCATTGTTCAGAATTAGTCTGACCCCACTGTGGTCTGATAGAATGCATGGGATTATATCAGACCTCTTGTATCTGCTTAAATTTTCTGTATGAACTATTATATGATCTATTTTGGAGTGTGTTCCATGTGCTGCTGAGAAAAATGTAAAAAGTTTCACCGTTGGGTGGAAGACTCTGTGTATATCTGTTAAGCCCAGCTGGGCTATGGTGTCATTTAAGTCGATGGTGTCTTTGCTTAACTTTTGTTGAGTTGACTTGTCCTTTGTTGAGAGTGGTGTATTGAGGTCTCCCACTATGATTGTGTTTGAGTCTATCTTGTTCTGTAATTCTAAAAGAGTTTGTTTGACGAATTTGGGTGCTCCCGTATTGGGGGAGTAGATGTTTATAACTGTAATATTATGGGCATGGATTGTACCCTTTACTAATATATAATGGCTGTCTCTATCTTTATGTACTGATTTTACTGAGAAGTTAATTTTATCGGAGATTAAGATTGCTACTCCTGCTTTTTGCATGGTGCATTGGAGTGGAAAATTCATTTCCATCCTTTCACTTGGAATTTGTTTCTGTCTTTGGCAGTGAGGTATGTCTCTTGGAGGCAACATGTGGATGGGTGGTGTTTCTTAATCCAGTCTGCTGTTCTGTGTCTTTTGATTGGATTGTTCAGCCCGTTCACATTTAGGGAGATTATGGAGAAGTGGTCAGTGTCCATTGTCATTATTTATTTTTACTTCTAAGTTTCTTTCTCTCTCTTTTTTCCCTTTTTGTGTTTAGTTAATTATAGATGTTTGTTTCTTGATGGGGGTTCTTGATGTTCTACAATTTATTCTCGATTAATTAGTATTCTTTGTAACTCTAGTTTACACGTATTCATAAAGCTTCTCTTTGGAGTGAAATATTCTTGTTTCTCCCTCAAATGTAAATGCTAGTTTTGCTGGATATATCAGTCTGGGTTGGCAGTTGTTGGTCTTCAGGACATCAATGATGTTTTTCCAAGCTTTTTTTGCATTTAGCATTTGCATGGAGAGATCTGCTGTAATTCAAATTTTCTTCCCATTATAATATAGCTCCTTCTTTGTTTTTGCAGCATTTAAGATCAATTCCTTGGTATTCGGGTCTAATGTCTTTACTATGATATGTCTAGATGAGTTCCTTCTAGGATCTTGCCTGTTTGGGGTCCTGAAACCTTCAATAATGTGAGTATTTTCCCTTTTGAAGTTGGGGAAGTTCTCTGCTATGATTTTGGTGAATAAAGGTTGCATACCTTTGTCCTGAAATTCGGCCCCCTCCTCAATCCCTATTATATGAAGATTAGACTTCTTTGCTGCATCTGCCAGTTCCTGGAGCTCTCTCTGGTAGATTCGGCCTGATTTTTCCAAGGTGGCGATTCTCTGTTCCAGCTCTTGTGTTTTATCTTCCCTTTCTGATGTTCTATTCTCAATCTCCATCAATCTGCTGCTTAATGCCTCCATTTTTGCTTGAAGTGTGGACAGTGAGCTGATCATGTCTGCTCTGAGGGTATTAATCTTTTCTTCCATTTCTCTTTTGAATTCGAAGAGCTCTTTGGTGATTTCCTGCTTATGTTCCTGGAATTGTTTTTGGAATTCTGTTTTAATCTCTTTAGTCATGTCCACAATTATCTCCTTGAATAGGGTCATGTTTCGTGTCTCTTCAGGTGTCATTTCTTGGGATGGTGACATCTCTCTCGTCCCTTTGCTCATTTCCTTTTGGGCTTTGCATGGGACTTTGATTATTTATGTATGTCGTAATTCATCTTTGTGCTCTCCTAGGCATTGAGAACTGTTGTTGTAGTTCGCTCTGTGGTCAGTAGATAGCGGTCTTTTCTTGGATTGGGACTGGTGGTTCTGGGAATATGTGAATACCTGTGGTTCTTGGCCAAATTGATTCCTCTGCTGACTAGGTCAGAGTTTGCAGTTTTTGCAGGTGTTCTTGCCTGTTCCCAGAGGCTGTGTGCTGATGCACGACTAGCTCTCAGCCCAACCAGTGGCCTCACAGTGGGCCGTGGGATGAATCTGTGAGCTTCAGTCTCAGCGTGCTGGGCGCATGGTTGGTTTTCCTGTGCTGCTTCTAGGGGCGGGACCCAGCCAAGGGTCTGGAGTTTGGGAGTTTCCAGGGGATCTCAGCAGGACCAGCAGGTGTCCGCTCTGTTCCCAGGGGTGGGGCCCAGCAAGCACGTGGGCTCCAAGGGCGGAGCTGCTCCTTTCTGATTCTCAGAAGGCGAGCATGGCTGCTGGTCGGCCCTTCAGTTCCCTGCTGCTTTGTCAGAGAGTCCGTGACTGTGGGGGGCCCTTGGGTGCTGTCTTGCTCAGGATTCCCAGCTGAAGGATGCCCAGCTCAAGATTTGAGGGGGACAGATGCTGGCTCCTATTTTCCCGCACACCTCACCTGCTGTTGTAAGGCAGGGTCTCAGCACCCCCCCACTCTCCAGACCCAGTGGCCTGGGACAGGAACCTGTTGGGCGGGTGGGAGCTGGGACAGCTCTGCCTCCCTTGATGGGGTCTGGGTCTTAGCATAGCACGCCTGTCAGATTCCAGTCAGAGGCCTGGGAGAGGAACCTGGTGGGCAGGTGGGAGTTGGGACACCTCAGCCTCCCTTGGTGGGGTGCTGGGTCTTAGCTCCGCCCACCTGTCAGTCACCAGTCAATGGCCTGGGGGAGGTGGCTGTTGAAGGAAGGGACAGGATTCTAAATTCCTTGCCCCCCTGCTCCCCAGGCATACATTTTTAAAAGTAATATTTTTAGTAATGGAGAATGATCATAAATAATCCAAAAATAAAATGAAAGGTGGTTAAGTTAAATAAATTGTATTATAGCAATGATATGAAATACTATAACATTGTTAAATACAGTGATTCTGAAATTTCCATAGCAAATCAATATAATGTTAATAATAAACTAATAGAATATTAGGGCTGACTTGTAGATGTGCTTTGAGTTATTACTCCGTGAAACTAACAGCATTTGGACAAAACTAGCAAACTAGCAATTGACTCAAAAATTAAAACAGTTGGCATGTTAGAGGATATAACAGTAGATTTAAAAACATTACTGGGGGTTTGAATTCAAGCTCAGCTTGCTTCCTCAGTTCGTGCCCTACCATTTGAGCTATACCTCTAGTTCAGCTTTTTTTTTTCTGGTTATTTTAGAGGTGGAGATTTTGGATTTCTTTTTAACACAGCCTGGCTTTGAACTATGATCCCTGGATCTTAGCCTCAATACAAAGAACTATCAGTACGTAGGCTCATAATACTGTTCTACAGTAAATTTCACCAAAGAAATTTCAGTGATCAATAATGACTTTTAGCAATCAGCACCCTTGACTATCAGAGTTCAGAAAGGTATCTTGTAGAACCTTGTAGAAAGTTGTGATGGGGCATTGTGTACTTGGACAATTTGATCTTTGGATTTTAGAATGTGTCCTATATCTTGAAGCATGAGACAGGCAGTTAGATAAGGGTCAACTTTGTGAAAGTTGTTGGGACTTGCAGTTTTATTATCCAGTTGGGGTATGGTTACTAGGTGGTACAAAACTGAGGCCTCCCCTCTGTTCCTTCTCCAAATGGTTTGATATTTGCACAGTAGTTGACTGTGGGTGGGAAATCATATGCCCATGTGGTGTGTGTGTGTGTGTGTGTGTGTGTGTGTGTGTGTGTGTGTCTGTATTGGGGCTTAAACTCGGGGCCTCAAACTCTTCCTCAGTGTTTTCTGAGCATGGCTACCACTCTACCACTTGAACTATGTCTGCATTTCCAGCTTTTTTGCTGGTTATTTGAAGATTAAAAAGTCTTGAGGATTTGTGTAGTATGTGAACTTGGAACTTTGATTCTCAGATCTTAGCCTCCTGAGTAGCTAAGATTAAGTGTGAGGCATGTGTTCCTGGTGCAATCATATCCAGAGGTTAGAAGGTGTTGGGTGGGAAAATGAGAATATGCTGTAGCACGGAGTTGAGAAACTTAACAAGGGTATTAAAAATTAAGAGACTTGAATGAGACAAGAAGCTAAACTAAAAACAAGGGACCAGAAGTAGAATTAAGCAATCTCATTCAAAAGTGTGGTCCAGACAATCAGGGGAGGGTGACTTGTCAGGATAAGAAAGTCATTTCCAGTGCTCAAGGGGTAGAATTCTGACTCTGTCACAAGTTGTTAATCCATTAGTCTTGCTCTCAAGATAACCTCAGAAGAGAGTGACTTGATGCATAGACAGACACAAAATGGAGGCAGATATAGTTTCTAGCTTATTTTTAGTTAACTTGTGGGCTCAAGTGTACAATCACTGCTTTTTAGCAAAAGTATTTTTAAGTACCTCTTATAATTACCCACTGTAGTTGATTATTACTCTATCTGAAGGAATTAGGGTGTCAGTCAATCAGGCTTTGCAAGTTTTCTGCCTAGTAGTAAGCTAGGATTGGAGGAGGAGGCAAGTTGTAGTGGCTGAATCATACAAGTGAAAAGAAATCAGTTGCTTAAGAGTAAAAATGAAGCTGGGTGAGGTGGCTCACACCTGTAATCCTAGCTACTCAGGAAGTTGAGATTTGAGGATCATGGTTCAAAGCCAGCCTGGGCACTAAAGAACGTGAAACTCTTTTTTTTTTCTTGAAAAAAGATTTTTATTTTATTGTGATTAAAAGAAGGGTTACATTATATTCACCAGATAAAAGGTGCATAACTTCACAAACATTGATACACTTTCTCATGACATGGTCCCCATTTCCTTTCCACCCTCCTCCCGCTTATCTTGATTTCCCCCCTTCCCTACCCAATTTCAAATAACAAATTAAGCACATATAAAATATATCAGATAACAAGGTGAAATATTGTAACAATATGAGATAACCAAGGGATGGCAAAAGAGATGAGAGATAACATAGTACATTAAGGACAACAATCATTATATGGCTTATGTTTCCTTATCTTGGAGGTCCTTACATTTAGTGTCATACTATTTGGCCTAATGTCTCTAGATTTTTTTCTATTGTAAATCTCTGCTAGGAGAGCCCCAGGTTTCTACTGATTATGACAAATGAGGGAGATTATTGGGCTTTTGTTCCTTTGAGTCTGGCTTACTTCACTTAATATGATTTTTTTCAGTCTTTCCATTTCCTTACAAATGGGGTGATGTCTTTCTTTCTGACAGCAGCATAGAATTCCATTGTGTATAAATACCATATCTTGTTGATCCACTCATCAACTGAGGGACATCTGGGTTGGTTCCATATCTTTGCTATGGTAAATAGTGCTGCAATGAACATCATTGTGCTAGTGGATTTAGTATCTCCTTATTTCTGCACGATTGGGTAAATGCCAAGTTGCTGGGTCATAGGGGAGCTCTATGTTTAGTCTTTTGAGGAATTGCCATACTGCTTTCCATAGTGATTGAACGAGTTTGCACTTCCACCAACAGTGTAGTAGTGATCCCTCCTGGCCACATCCTCTCCAGCATGTGTTGTTATTAGTTTGCTTGATCCTGGCCATTCTAACTGGAGTGAGGTGGAATCTCAGAGTTGTTTTGATTTGCATTTCTTTTATGACCAGAGATGTTGAGCATTTCTTCATGTGTCTATAGGCCATTTTTATTTCTTCTTCAGAGAAAACTCTCTTTAAGTCTTTGGCCCATCTTTTAATGGGATGGTTGATACTTTGGAGATTAGTTTTGGAGTGATTCAATTTTTTGAGCTGTTGATATATTTTTAGATAAGAGGCCTTTGTCTGAAGAACATGAAACTCTTATCTCCAATTAACCACTAGAAAATGAGAAGTGGGGCTGAAGCTCAAGGAGTAGGGCGGTAGCCTTGAGCTGAAGAGCTCAGTGCCCATGCCCTGTGTTCAAGCCCCATGACTGACAAAAAGAAAAAAAGACTAAAAATGGATCCTCCATTATAAAGCAAAATACAAGAGGAAGTTAAGATTAGACGACGTCCATTTAAAAGGGGACCCTTTTTTTTTTGCCAGTCTTGGGCTTGGGCTCAGGGCCTGAGCACTGTCTTTGGACTTTCTCAAGGCTAGAGCTCTACCACTTGAGCCTCAGCACCACTTCCAGCTTTTTTCTATGTATATGGTACCGAGGAATCGAACCCGGGTATTGGTGCATGCTAGGCAAGCACTCTACCACTAGGCCAAACTCCTGGTCCAAGAGGACCCTCTTTTACATAACTTTATAAGTATGGACTACTAAAGAATGCTTAAAGTCAGTGAAAATAGACATTTTCTTGGCCTTTCTTAAACATAAGGCCTTTGCCTAGTTCATCTTCTGTCAGATGAGTTCATCTTTGATGGAAGACCTTTGGTGTCAGCGGTAGTCATAGAAAGAACTATCTCTTCATGTAATCTCAGGTTTAGTTACTTTTGGAAGGGTTCCACCGTGGTGCTCTTTTGATTTTTGGCAATTTTACATTCTCTGACTAATTTTCTCCAAAGACATTACTGATCAATCACTTGGTGGAGTGGCTTTTAGGCTGAACTTATCTAGATTGCATCCTTCTTTTTTTTCTTTTTGGCTATACAGGGATTTGAACTCAGAGCCTCTTCTTGCCAAACTATCATGCAAGGCATGCCCCTTAGCCCGGTTTATTGCTAGTTACTTTGAGATATCCCATTTCCCCCCCAAACACACACCTGGATCATGATTGATCTTTTTAGTATTGCTGGCAATATAGGTTCACATCCCTGTACTCAGTTTCTCTTCATGGAGATGAAGTCTCAGGACATTCTTGCTCCAGTTATCCAAGAACTGTGATCCTTTCAATATTAGCCCCCACATAGCTTGGGATGACAGATATAAGATGAGAAGTTATAAACTTATCTGCCTGGGCTGGTTTCCACCTGTGGCCTTCTCAGTCTCAGCTACCCAACTAGCTAGGAATATAAGCAAGTGCTATCAGCACCCAGTATTGACCTTCATTCTTAAGTTGCATTCTCTTTACTGTTCAGGGTGTTTTGTTACAAGTTATACTCTGTGGAATGCCAACAGACAATACTTACAAAGTCTTTTGAGGAAAATATATATCAATACCAACCAGAGCCAATATTTAAAGACAAGCTAATTCATTTGAAAAATGAATGAGTCAATGAATGATCAAGATTTTATTTTACTAGACTCACACAGCAAACTACTAAATTTCAAAATGACAGGGAGAAATCAATCCCAAATGTAAAAGAGATTAAAGATATAAAAGTCTGAGGGAACATTTGAGACACACAGAACGTAGATTGAAGTCCCACACATCTCTAGCGGGAAGCTTGCAGATATGGAAAATAGAGTACATAGTAGAGAGATGATAGCTAACGATTAAATAGCAGATGATTTTGGGATTTGGTGAAAAAAACAGTATTTAGAATGAAAGCCCATCCCAGATGGGTAGAGGGTAATCTATAACTGTGCAAAAATGTACATGAGCAGGGCCCTGGCAGCTCATGCCTGTAATCCTACCCAGTCAGTAGGCTGGGATGTGAGGATCATGATTTGAAGTAACCTGGGCAAGAAAGTCCATGCTACTCTTATTTCCACTAAATTGCCAAAAAAGTCAGAAGTTGTGCTCTGGCTCAAGTGGTAAAGGGCCAGCCCTGAGAAAAGAAGCTCAGGGACATAGTCCAAGTCCCGAGTTTAAGCCCTTGGACCAGCACTTACAAAAATAACACCCCCCAAAAAACTGTACATGTGAATTTACACAACCAATTCATGTGCACATATGCAATTTTATTAGAATAAGGTGAGTAAATGGAATTAGAGTTTTTATTTTATTAATGTTCCTTGTTGAGAAAAGGGGCTCAAGAGATACATAGTAAAAATTCTTTTAGGAGTGTGAAAGGAAAAGTGCAATAGATATTTCTCACCTTCACCTGGATTTCCCATAAGTGTGATGATTTAAAGGGGTGTAACTTCCCCTGGCTGACCTTTTCTGGTTGGGGTGGGATGAACAGTATGAATTTGGACCTTCCTAAATCTTTTTACATAGTGTTACCACTTCTAAACAGGAAGAACTTCTGTCATGATTTGAGATTGGGAGCCATTTTCCAGTTCTATTTTACATTCAGATTATGTCTGGTAAGAGCATGTAAGCAGGTCTCACCTCCCTGAAATAGGAAGCTTTGATTCAAGTGTGACTTCTCCCTGTCATATATTTTCTACCTGTCTCTATCCAACTACCGAAATCAAGCTGCTTCAGTAATTTGGGCTGAGGTTTTTGAGTTTGATGGATTCCATAGGCCTTCCATTTTGAGTTGTTTTGAAGCCAGATACAGATTGCGTGCTGTGGCTGATTTCCTGGACACGCTCCTTTCACAGTAGTCCAAGTCCTGTCCAACTCTTCTTCTGTCTTGAACAGCAGCAGCTTTGGCTTTCCAGAGAATATGTTTTTCAGATTTCTTCTTTGATTTGCCTGAAATGAAAAAGCAAATAAATTGGGTAATGATTTGGGCACAGATTTCCCAACGTATCTCTTCTTACCTTTCTTCCTGCTAATGCATAGACACAGCAAGTCCTAATCATCTCTTTAAAATGTGAGCAGAATCAATTATTAAAATCTAAACTACATGTTTCTGTGAATTCTTTTTTTATTATTTAGAGAATACTTTATTAGTTTCTGTAATCAAACCCATGTAGATAAGACCTTACATATTTAATACAGTGTGTTTACCCCTGTACAAATGAAAAAAAAGTTTAACTTTTCTAGACTATTAATTTCTGTACAATGCCAACTCAACACGGTAAACTGGGATACTTTTTTCCAAAGTTGACAGCACAGCTAAAGTTTTTTGTCTTGGATTATTTTCCCTTCTGTGGATTCCAAGGTCATTGAGGGAATTTTGATGTAACCAATGGTACATGTATATTCAGTCTTCAAACTCCGACTTCAAGGAGATGGTTTGGTTGTTTTTCTTTGTTTCCTCTATTGGTGTTATGAGATTTCAGGATTTCCAGCTTTATGTGCAAAAATAGATGATTAAAAATTCATTTCTAATTAAAAACAATGGGAATATAATTCTTGTCCATAAAGTTCAATGGGGATTATTTTTCAAAATTCAATAAATCGGTTGTGAATAAAGAGAAAGACTAAATTTCATCATATCATCTACATAAAACTAAGTTTTTTTGTAGTTTTATAAACCTGAGGCTCTGTCCTGTTAATCATGAGATATTTTCTTTCTTCTATTGAAAAGTTGGCAAGTCCAGTTATGGAAACAAAACATCTCAATCAGAGTCACTCCCTCCATCTTTTTCTCTCCTCCCTCTCCCCTTTCTTGTGTCAATCTCAAGTTTCCTTATTCCATTTCCTACATGTACGTAGATTATATTTGTCATTCCCCATCTCTTCTCTCTCTCAATAGGACCCACACCCCAGACTAGACTAGTCACATTGCAACTTCCTAATGTTCTTTTTGTTGGTTATTCAAAGTGTTTCACTACAGTATCTCATACTTGCATATAATACGTTTTGGCCAGACTGAGCACACACACACACACACACACACACACACACACACACACACACACACAAGCTCATATATATGTGTTTTATTCATGCTTATATTTTATTCTAACATCTACAGATGAAAGAGAACATGTCCTTCTGAGGCTGGTTTTATCACTTAATATGATGTTTTTCAGGTCTATCCATTCTCCTGTAAATGATATAATGAAATACTTTCTTTTTTATTGTCAGGATAATGTATAGAGGGGTTATAGTTACATTTGTCAGGTAGTAGGTACATTAGTTCTCACACATTGGAAATACTTTCTTAATGGAAAGGTTTTTCTTTATTAGGGAGAAATTAGTGGTTCCTTATGATCAGAGAAATAGAATAGTGCTTAATGAAGTTGAAGATAATTTATCTAATTTTTGTAAGTTATGTAAGTTTTAATTTATTTTTGTTTATGTAGAATATAAAATACATGATGTTGTGGAATGTTTCATAGATAAAGCTCATGATAAAGCAAATTATAGCCCAATACAACTTAAGCCCTAGTGCTGACCCTCTAGAGTTGCTAAAATTGAGGGTTCAAATTAGACAAAGTTAGCAGTTATGAAGGTAAGTAGGTCTTTAAGGATTTTTCCCTTCTTTAATATGTAGATAAAGAGCAAATATTTAAAACCAAAGAGTTATAAATATCATTAATAAAACTTAATGCTCAAACAACAATAGCATTTTATGTTGTAGTGCTGAAATAAGAAAGAAGCATGGGAAGTTGTAGCATTTCCCACTGTTAGTTTACAAATAACAATATTTAAGCACAAAATATTAAACCAACATAATTAAGGCACTTATATCTCAAGAGTCAGTTAGCAATAATATTGAAAGTATCTAAATTACTAAATGGTAGAGGAACATACTCCTGTGTAGCCTCACTGTACTGAAATAGAAATGTGTAAATTGAAGTCAATTCTGCGTTTTCTAAAGGACCAATCAGGCTTCAGTAGTTGGTTTGAATAAGATGCCTCAAGTGTGAATGGATAAAGTTGACTGTCATATGCTATGACCCTCTGGAGCTCTCTAATGCTAGATGCATGCTTCCATTGTAAGTGAAGCTTCTTGAAGGCTTGTGTAAGAGCTGTTGAACAGGAGAGTAAATTTCCTAATATTTCTTCTACTTCAAGGAGAGAGTAAAAAAAAAGGAGGGGGGATAGGACTTAAAAACTCATCCTCTCTTTTTCTCTCTTTTTGCAAACATTTTGTGAAGGTTCAAATGTGGTGAGGTGAAAGTTGAATGTGTCAAGTCTAGTAGCACTTGTGCAGCTGCAGATTTCCTGCTGTATAGCAAAAATGATAGTCTGATGGTTGGTTCAGATGTACACCTCAAGATAATTGAAACTTCTACCAGAGGATTTGGACTTTCTATAAGGAGAAAAACAATAATTGGAAATTGTTCATTGTGAATACATTAGCTTTGTACAGACAAAACATTCATGAAGTGCAATTATAGCCAGTATTGCTATATTAGTATGAATGTTAATAGCATGTTTGTTTTTGAAATGGGTTATGCATTCTGATAAATGTCTGCTTTAATCTAGTCATCTGTGTATCACTTGTCTAAGTACTCTCATTTAAGATGCCATATCCCTTCTTGTAGCAATAAAGGGGTAAAGCAACATTAATATTAAATAATTAGAAAAACAAAAGGGGAATGATTAAACATATTTACATAATTGAAATAACACTGTGTCACAGTGGGAAATCGGGACAATGTTGTCTCCTTTCAAAGTAATTCATAATTCAGATTTTTAATTATGGCATATTCATTCATTTAAAGATGATTCTGGATGAGAGGGCCACTAATGAAATACAATCATTAGCATCTAAACAAAGTAATTTACAAAGTCTCCTTTAGGGGAAAAGATTTCTAGAACATCATCAATCACACAAGATATGCAAAAACAAGCAATTAAACCACACACAAGAACTACAACAGCCTTATATATCAGTAATGTACACATGAAAACATAACTGATTACAATGATTAGACTAGGGTAGTGTGGTTAATTTGTATTTTATGTAGTAATTCCATGGAAGAATGCACCCGGACAGACACATTACACACAAGAGGAACTTAGTCTCATTAATACCCACTCAAATAATATTACCCCCAAACCCCCAATCCAATCTTGAATTTTGAGTTGTTGACCGGAAATTTACATGGGGTTAAAATCCCGCACACTTTTAGTAAAACAATTTCCTTTCTCCCGAACCTTTTCTTGCTTGCTGTTTTCTTTTAAAAATTGGCAAAATGTGGGGCCAAGAATTTGGCCTAGTGGTAGAGTGCTTGCCTTGCCTTCACGAAGATCCAGGTTCGATTCCTTGGTTAAACATACATAGAAAAAAGCCAGAAGTGGTGCTGAGGCTCAGGTAGTAGAGCTCTATCCTTCAGAAAGACCAAGGACAGTGCTCAGGCTCTGAGCTCAAGACAAGGACTGGCAAAACAAACCAACAAACCAACAAACCAAAAAAAGAGAAAACCCCCAAAAGCAAAACAACTAAAAAACAAAACCTGGCAAAATGTGAGATTGGAAAGTATTTGGTGAGAGATGAGTGCTGCATGGGATTCATATTATTTGTTAAAATAATATGGTTTAAATGCCCAATGAGAGCATGCTTCAGCCCTTACTGGGGTCAGTGAATTAACCAACTCTTCCCTGTCTACGCAACTACAGCTCATTAAGCACATGGAAGGAATGACCCCATAGGACAATGCTCTGACTTTTTCATTTTCTTATTCAGGGGGTTTTTAATGGGGCATTATCTTATGAACATGGACACTGTTCTAAGCTCTTTTTATTCAAGGTTAGCACTCTATCACTTAAGCCACAGCTTCACTTCAGGCTTTGGGCTGGTTATTGGGAGATCAGAATCTCATGGACTTCCCTGCCTAGGCTGTCTTTGAACTGTTATCATCAGATCTCGGCCTACTGAGTAGCTGGGATTACAGGAGTGAGTCACTGGAACCTCTAATTTTTTTTTTGCCAGTCCTGGGCTTGAGCTAGGGCCTGAGCACTGTCCTTGGGCTTTCTCAAGGATAGAGCTCTACCACTTGAGCCTCAGAACCACTTCAGGCTTTTTTTCTATGTATGTGGTACCAAGGAATCGAACCCGGGTCTTCGTGCATGCTAGGCAAGCACTCTACCACTAGGCCAAACTCCTGGCCCTCTGATTTCTTTTTAATACAAATATACAGCCTCTTTCTAAGTGGACCCACAAAGTACAAACACTATTCCTATATTATAACCTTGTCTAAAACCTTACTGCTCACTTCTGCTAGTTGGTTTCTTTGCCAAAAGTGAAATGAAGGCTTGGGTGTAAAAGGAAAAGGAATTAGAAGAGCAGTACTTTGTTGGGGAGGAGGGAAACATTGAGAAAGCCAGCTCCCCTGGTGTAGACTGAGCTGCCTCTGATAACCACCAGCTACAGAAGCCAAAATATGCTCTATTGGGTACTCAAAGGATAAAAATACTGGTTAATTTTCCACAGTGCTCCTTCATTTGACTTTACAATTTACAACAGTGAACATTAATGCAGGAATGGCGTGGTTGAGGAGGAGTTTAAAATTAGAGCCCCTCTTCTCATTAGTCCCGACAGCCTGACCCAGGATGACTGAGAAGCAATTTGTCGCCAGATTCTCATTTTGCTTCTGTTATGGCTCCTTGTAAATGAAGCACGGCAATTTATTGTAGCACCTCTAGGAGTCAAGAACATAATGTGTAAAACACATACCAAAAAAAAAAATCTTTCTTCACATTCATTAACAGCCAGCACATAGAGGCTGTTCACTTCTCCCTCTAATGAAGGAGGGAATCTTAAATCTACAGCTTTCCATCATGTGAAGAAGTCCTCTTCAGGCCATTAGACGGAGGCTGAGTTGGGTTGAAGAAAGGTCATTGACAAAAACAAGAATAGCAATATGAGGAAAAATAGAAAACGGATAAAGAAAGAGACTTTTCAAGGCACAAAGAATGGAAAGTACATTTTTGGCATCAATGATCAACCCTTCTTGTCTCTCAGGGTATTTTCTGTTGTCAATGAAGAAAAGATTATCAGGTTTTTTATTTAGCTGGAAATTGCTCTAGTGTTTGGCCAATTCTCTCTCTTTTTTTTCACCCTTGATCTGATCTTACAAGAGCAGTATGTCAGGCTCCTTTGAAGAGCACATCGTATTGTCTACTAGCTTTAAAACATGGCTTCTTATTCCTCCCCACCCTCATGCCTTATGAAGAATTGTAGTGTCTATGCTTTTGATATATTCTCCTTATATAACAGGCTCTCTGTGAGCTTTTATCTTATGTTCCTTATTAATTCTGATTAGTGGTTTGGTAGGGTCTCACAAATGGCACCTCAAAAGGAGTCTAATAACCAGTTCCTATATGGAAAAAAGTTACAGCACTGTGTAGTATTGACTGTTTATATTAAATGCCAGGCATTGCTGTGAAACTCTTGCCTGTTTGATCATATAGTAATTGACAGTCAGTATTTATGCTAATAGCAGTGGTCATTTAAAGCTTGTGTAAAGGTTGCTTAAAGAAGAAAAAGCAGCATGGAGTCTGTAGCAAGAGATGACTATGTCAGCAAAATCTGGAAGATTTTCTTTTGATAGTTCATTGAGTAGTTAATAAAATGCCAGGAACGACATCATGCAGATAACACAAATGAACAAAGCTGCCTCTCACAATGGTGCATTAGCACAACTGAAATGGGAGCAGGAGCTTGTATATAGTTGTGCAGTATGCAGCTGCTAGTATGACCTTCCTTCCTATAGTGCAGACGAGGAAATTAAGGCCTAGATAGCTGAAATTACATGCTCAGAATTAGAACAGGCTTAAGCTAGGATTCCAACCCAAGCTGTGCTTTCTAAGCATGATGCCACATTTTCTGGGCCATATTGCCTCTCACAGAAGATGCGTTTTATGGTTGGGAGTTTGATCTAGTGGTAGCACGCTTGCATGCATGAAGACTGGGGTTCGATTTCTTGGTGCTGTATACACAGACAAAGCTGGAAGTGGTGCTGTGGCTCAAGTGGTAGAGCTCTAGCCCTGAGAAAGCTCAAGGACAATTGCTCTGGCCCTGAGTTCAGGTCCTGGAATTGGCCAGAAAAAGCTGCCTTTTTGTGCCAGCAACAAATTCAACTAAAAGTCTTTTTAAAGAACAGTCCTGTATTTCTCTGCTCTTCAAGTCCCTGGTCAGCACAACAGGTGCTGATTGATATGCAGAAGCTCATCTCTGAATTTTTATTTCAGGTTAACTTACCTGGGAAAGTGACTGCCTGACAGATCCCAGCGACTTAAAAGTGAAAACACTGCATGCTCAACAACACGGTTCATCTCAGTGTCCCTTATGACTGTGTGTATCCTTCAAAGTTCTGCCAGACTCTGAGTGCCACCTAGAAGGGACTTGCCAGTCTTACAGTGTTTCTAAGGGCACAGCATGGTGTCTGCCACCCAGCAGGTACATACATTATGATTCTTAACTAAAAGAGCCCTGGAGCACCTGTGCTCTGCAGGCTTCAGACAAGCTTGAGCAAATACAACACTGCGGAGAACCTGGTGGTCAAACATCTTCTAATTATCTATCATTTCACTTAAAGTCATTCAGCTTCTTTGAATTGCTATCATTTTCTCCTTATAATTCTTATTTTCTTCAATGGACTGTGATTCCTTGGGAGGACAAGAGGTTACATTTTTCTATACAACGTTTTGTGTACAGTAAGTACTAAATCACAAATTACAGATTGATAATCTAAATATTCTTTCATGGATTAAAATACACATATATTTGAATCTGTTGTATGCAACCAAGTCCTAAGAAAAAGTTTTGGGGGGGTTAAAAAGGTAAAATAAATTGTTCTTAAGAACCTTAAGAATAATGAAGGGGCATTTATATAAACAGACAGATAAAAGAAGATTCCTTATCACTGGTGTTAAAAGCTGAAGAGCCAAAAACTACATCTGTGCAGAATGGTGTGTTAATACCATTTCTTTTCTTTCTTCAGTGCTGAGAATTAGACCAAGGGCTCTGTTCCTAACACTAACCCTCTGTTTCTAACTTTGCACAAAGCTTGATCCCCAGCACAGTAAAACAGAACAAAAGCAAATGAAATGCAAAAGGATGAAGCTGGAGGACTTATACTTCCCTGATTTTTAAAACTTACTATAAAACTTCATTAATCAAACAGTATGATACTATTTTTAATACATAAGGGTAGACATCAATACTAATGGAATAGAACCGATAGTCCAATCTTGATAAGAATTCATTGCCAACAATACCATCTAACAGGGGAAAAACATTTCTTAAAGAGCTTGGGAGAAATGGAATGTCTACATGCAAAAGAATTCCTTAGATATCCTGTAGCCAAAAATTATTGAGTATTACTGAGCATGGTATACATGGAAGGATTCCAATAGTGTAACTTCTGTGAACAACGAATTCACAGTTAAACAAAATGAATACCAGGGATTTAAAACATGTGCTATTGGGAGTGGAAAAGGCTGAGGAGAAGGAGGTCTGATGAATGGAGAGGAAAAGGGTGCGTCAATACAGATATAATATTCAGTTTATGTGTTTAAAAATGGAACCAGCTAACTTGAAGGGAAGAAAGCGGTTGGGAAAAATGAGTGAAGAACAATTGAAGGGGTGATATTGATTAAGATGCATTGTATTTATAAACTGACATGGTGAACTGAAATCCCTTGTACATTTAAAGAGAACTTTAAAAAATAAAACTTAATAAAATCAAGAATATCCCCTGAAACTATTATATATTAACAAGCAGTTAGATAATATAAATATTAGAAAGTTCTTACAAATTCTATGTTTCTTTGGTAAGTTTTCCAAATTTGATATGATGTCTTTTTCCTAAGCATTCACTTTCACGCCTAGCTTTAAATTTGTGATTATACATAATATATTTTTAGCTCCCTTTTAACCAGTTATATATATACTCCAGGACCAATAAGACCTGAATTTTCCTCTGGAAACCAGACATGGAAGCACCCGCCCATGGAGCACATTATATAATAAGCAGAATAAAGCTAAATTTCAGCTACACTTGCTACCTTGGCTGGCTAACCTCCATTGTAAATTCTACACGGTAGCCTATCACCAAAGAGGTAACAAGTATAGGTTGATGTTCTCAGCATAAAGTATAATGATCTCTTCTAGACACTATTGGTCCAGTATGAGGTTTTAAAAAGTGTCAGTGGGGGGCTGAGAGTTTGGCCTAGTGGTAGAGTGCTTGTCTAGCGTGCACAAAGTCCCCGGTTCAATACCTCAGTACCACATACATAGAAAAAGCCAGAAGTGGTGCTGTGGCTCAAGTGGTCAAGCTCTAGCCTTGAGAAAGCCCAAGGGCAGTGCTCAGGCCTTGAGTTCAAGGCCCAGGATTGGCAAAAAAAAAAAAGTGTCAGGGGGCACTGATGTAATTTAATTTTCTATGCCTTCAAAATTAGAAATATTTATTGAGTACCTACTCTGTTCAAGCCTTTGTGGAAACCAAAAAAATGAAAGAGACCAGGTTCTCTTCTTAAGACATAGTTTGACAAAGGAACTAAAACATATTTATAGTACAGTATTATATAATGACCAGACTCAGAGAGGGTCTAAGAAACATTATGGATAGAATGATCATATAAATCCTAGTCCAAATTGGGACACTTTGAAGAATGAATAAAGGCTGCTGATAACCAAGTTGAGAGAATAGAGGCAAAACAGGCCAGTCTTGGCACTGAGCACTGGTGGCTCATGCCTGTAAACCTAACTACTCAGGAGGCTGAAATCTGAAGATAGTTCAAGGCTACCTACCTAACCAGCAAAAAGAAAATAACTGCAGGTGAAGCTGTGGCTCAAGTGGTAGAATACCTAGCCTTGAGCAAAAAAGCCAGTGCCTAGGTCTTGAGTTCAAGCCCCAGGACAAGCAAATAAAAATGGACAATCCTGGGGAAACCAAGATGTATGACCACCTGCCACTCAGATGAGGAGACTAGGAGAATCGAGAGAACAGTCCCAGTGGAAAGGGGCCACCCATGTTAGATGTATAAAATGAACCCAGAGGATATGTGGCTTATATCATGAATGTAAAACATAAGAACCCAGTCACCATTTGTCTCAAGGTTGACTAGACTCCAGTGCTAGAAATGTTTGTGGTACATTACCTAATGCCATCGAAAAATTTCAGGGAGATGTCCCATCTCTGAGTAGTATCTATGCGAAAGCCATATGTGGAACAGTATTTTTCAGCAGTGGTCAGAGGCATTTTCTTAAGAGAGAATGTTTTCTATCAAATGCTGTTTTAAAATTGTAACATTATACTGTCTAGCCTACCTTTACCAGGGTGTCTGCAACCTGATTAGTTGGTTAAAAGATTATTATTTCCCTGTGTTCAACCCATATGTCTGGAAGTACAAGGCCAAGAGCAACCAATCAAAACCTAGGGTTTAGAAATGGCCAGCTATCATGTGGAATAATCCATGGACTATTTTAGATACTAAAATTCTGACAGCTTCCTCTTGTGACAAAGATGTTAACAAGGAAGGAAAATGGCACTAATTTAATCTATTCTTATAGTTCATTCTAAAATGAGACTAGCATGACACCAAGTTATAATAATAAATACTATAGTAATTTCACAATTCTTCCTACATGCTGCTCACAGCCCTTTCACATGCAAATCTGCCATCCATTGCTTCATGACAGCGATTTTAAGTGCATTAAAGAATTCTGAATTTTCTTATACTTATCGCCTAATTACGTTACAGGGACAGACCCTGCATCGTACTATGTACTGGCATCCATCTGGTTTTACAGAATTCTCCATACTATGGGTTGCTGCCTTCTGACACAGAATCATCTGTGTTCAGGAACATAGAATTCAGCACCAAGAGAAGAACCAGGAGGTGTAAAAAAGTGTAAAAAAGGCGTTCAAATTTGGCCCCAATTAAGTGACCATGAAATACCTACTGTAGGTTTACTTTATTAGCCAATTTGAATATATGAGATATTTAAAAAACAGCATACATTAAGGGAATATTAGAAGGTATTTTTCTTTATTGACCTTTTGGAGACAGTCTTGAAAAGGTTACATTTTAACTGTGAAAAAACAGATATTTGAGGCATGATTTTGTGCGGATACACTGGATATAAAACACAGTGTTATTGGGTGATATTACAAATAATGCAGAAATGCTGTAATTCTTCAAAGACTACAAAGCCAATGCTGTGTTAATCTCTTTTTGGGGAGAGTAGGGCCAGGGGAGGGGGCATGGACTCAAGGTGGTGGCACTGAACTTTTCTGCTCTTGAGCCATAGTTTCCCTTCTGGCTTTTCCACGATTGGAGATAAAAGTCTCATGCCTCGGCTGACTTAGATCCTTAGATCTAATTCTCCTGCTTCACTAGGATTATAGGTGTGAGCAACTGGCACCAGCTCTGTGTTAGTAAATTTCCATGACTGTGGCAGATGCCTAAGAGAAACAATTGAAAATGTAAAACAAAAAAGTTATTTTGGCTCATAGCTTTCAATCTAAGGTCAACTGGATTCATTGGGTACTTTGAATCTGGAGTAAGGCAGGATATCATGGTCACAGAGACATTGGAGAGAGATGGCTCCTTACATCATGGCAATCAAGAATCAGAAATACAGTGACAGGAAGGGGTCATGGACAAATAGACCCTTCAAAGGCATGCCCCCAAAGACTAGGTCCTAATCTGTTCAGCTATGAATGGATTGATGTATTCATTAGGTAAGCAGCCTCTTGATCCAATTGCCTCTCAATGATTGGATCCACCAGTTGAGGGCTGAATTTTTAATATATAAGCCATTTCTTTTGGGGGTGTGGAGGGGCTCTTCCTACCCTTCAAAACTATAACAGGGCTGGACAGGAATTTTCTCATATGTGTTAGTGAATGCTAGCTAGCTTCTGACATGCATACTGTGTAGGTTCGTGTGCCGGATCAATATGGAATTTCTTAGTGCCTTTAAAGAGGAGAGAACATCTGAGGAAAGTTTATGGATCCAGGGAAATGTCTTTGTACTGTGTCCCCCTACTCTCAGGAATAGAAAATTACAACTGAGGAGGAAGTTACAAGGTGAGGTGATAGCCTTTCTTGGCCTTTCTTTCACATCTTCTCTGCCAAGAGAGTAACAATAAGAACTCTGAAATTGTCAGTAACTTCTCTGCTTAATTAAGGACTATAGGATACGACAGCTCAGAATCCAGTTTAATAGCCATAATTATGCAGAAAACAACACGCTATGTAAATTATTATATACCCAATGTGGTATAATTAGCAGGGCAGGGTGGGTAATATTTTGTTAAAGTAAGGTTTTAAATGAGCCATTTCAATCTAATATATATATATACATATATATATTTGAGAGCTAATACTGAATTGTTCTCTCCTCAACCTTGTTGCAATTGCTCTAAAATGCCAGGTAGGAGGAAAATAATAAATTCTGTGTCTTCTGAGATAAGAACCACATTTTGTATTAGACTGCTGGGCAGTACAATCACTGTAATTTAGGAAGGTTGCTATTACTGTATGAGCAAACTTTTTGTATTATTACTGTTTATTTCAATGCAAGGACATATTGCCTAGTAGACACATAATGAAAATGGCCTTGCATTAAAATTATTTACCTGCTGTTTGCTGCAAGAAGTTGTAAAAATTAGAAATAGAAAAAACCTCCTATGTTACCATCCCATCCCAGGAAGGGCAGAGAAAAAGATTACACCCTAAAGCTGCTCTTTTAGGGGAGCCCAAAAATAGACCACACTTTTCACATCTTACTGCGTAGATTGTAGGAGGCAGAGTAAGAGCATTTGTATCAATTCAGAAGGAAGGACAGTATCTTTACAGGTTTTTAGAAAGAAGGGTACTGATTTATTGTCAGATTCGTTGATTGAAGTCCCAATTTGAGGACTTTAAACTCCTAAGCTATGGTTCCCAGGGTTCTTAATGTCCTGGTGTTCTTGCCTATGTGTAATTCTTCCCTGTGAATAAAAGCTGGACATAATAACTGCCTTATAAATAACAGAATATGGTAAAAATGAGCTGTCACTTTTGAGACTGGGTTGCAAAAACAACAAAATGGGACTGTGGCTTCTTTCCTAGGATCTCTTCCCTTCTCACTGACTTGCTCTCGCTGAGGCAAGCTGGCTGTTATGTTGTAAATTTCCCTATGGAAGAGATTAGGAGTCATTTGACCAATAGCTGGTGAGGAAA